>NC_042965.1:48545808-48703051 GCF_901001165.1 Salmo trutta
AACTGGCTAACTAACTGACTAACTAACTGACTGACTGACTAACTAACTAACTAACTAACTAACTGACTAACTGACTGACTAACTGACTGACTGACTGAATGACTGACTGACTAACTAACTAACTGACTGACTGACTGACTGACTGACTGACTGACTGACTGACTGGATAACTAACTAACTAACTAACTAACTAACTGACTGACTGGTTAACTAACTAACTAACTGGCTAACTAACTAACTGGCTAACTAACTGACTGACTGACTGACTAACTAACTAACTAACTAACTGACTGACTGACTGACTGACTAACTAACTAACTAACTAACTAACTGACTGACTGACTGACTGATTAACTGACTGACTGACTGACTAACTAACTAACTAACTGACTAACTGACTGACTGACTGACTGACTGACTGACTGACTAACTAACTAACTAACTAACTAACTAACTAACTGGCTAACTGACTGACTAACTGACTAACTAACTGACTAACTAACTGACTAACTGACTAACTAACTAACTAACTAACTAACTAACTAACTAACTAACTAACTAACTAACTAACTGGCTAACTGACTGACTGACTGACTAACTAACTAACTGACTGACTGACTGACTGACTGACTGACTGACTGACTAACTAACTAACTAACTAACTAACTGGTTACCTAACTAACTAACTGGCTAACTAACTGACTGACTGACTGACTAACTAACTAACTAACTAACTAACTAACTAACTGACTGACTGACTGACTGACTGACTGACTGACTGACTGACTGACTGACTAACTAACTAACTGACTGACTGACTGACTGATTAACTGACTGACTGACTAACTAACTAACTGACTAACTGACTGACTGACTGACTAACTAACTAACTAACTAACTAACTAACTAACTAACTAACTAACTAACTAACTAACTAACTAACTAACTGGCTAACTGACTGACTAACTGACTAACTGACTGACTGACTGACTGACTGACTAACTAACTAACTAACTAACTAACTGGCTAACTGACTGACTAACTGACTAACTAACTGACTAACTGACTGACTAACTAACTAACTAACTAACTAACTAACTAACTAACTAACTAACTAACTGGCTAACTGACTTGCTAACTGACTGACTAACTAACTAACTGACTGACTGACTGACTGACTGACTGACTGACTGACTGACTGACTGACTGACTAACTAACTAACTAACTAACTAACTGACTGACTGACTGACTGACTGACTGACTGACTGACTGACTGACTGACTGACTGACTGACTGACTGACTGACTGACTGACTGACTGACTGACTGACTGACTGACTGACTGACTAACTAACTAACTAACTAACTAACTGGCTAACTAACTGACTAACTGACTGACTGACTGACTGACTAACTAACTAACTAACTGACTAACTGACTGACTAACTAACTAACTAACTGACTGACTGACTGACTGACTGACTGACTGACTGACTGACTGACTGACTGACTGACTGACTGACTAACTAACTAACTAACTAACTGACTGACTGACTGACTGACTGACTGACTGACTGACTGACTGACTGACTGACTGACTGACTGACTAACTAACTAACTAACTAACTAACTAACTGGCTAACTAACTGACTAACTGACTGACTGACTGACTGACTAACTAACTAACTAACTGACTAACTGACTGACTGACTGACTGACTGACTGACTGACTAACTAACTAACTAACTAACTAACTAACTAACTGACTGACTGACTGACTGACTGACTGACTGACTGACTGACTGACTGACTGACTGACTGACTGACTGACTGACTGACTAACTAACTAACTAACTAACTGGCTAACTAACTAACTGGCTAACTAACTGACTGACTGACTGACTGACTGACTGACTGACTGACTGACTGACTGACTGACTGACTGACTAACTAACTAACTAACTAACTGACTGACTGACTGACTGATTAACTGACTGACTGACTGACTAACTAACTAACTAACTAACTGACTAACTGACTGACTGACTGACTGACTGACTGACTGACTAACTAACTAACTAACTAACTAACTAACTGACTGACTGACTGACTGACTGACTGACTGACTGACTGACTGACTGACTGACTGACTGACTGACTAACTAACTAACTAACTAACTAACTAACTAACTAACTAACTAACTGACTGACTGACTGACTGACTGACTGACTGACTGACTGACTGACTGACTGACTGACTGACTGACTAACTAACTAACTAACTAACTGACTGACTGACTGACTGACTGACTGAATGACTGATTGACTGACTGACTGACTGACTAACTAACTAACTGACTGACTGACTGACTGACTGACTGACTGATTGACTGACTGACTGACATGTATATAAATGACCTCAAGAGTATCAATAGAACAGCAACAGAGATCAATTTATCATAGAGACTACATTAATAGATTTTTCGTTTTTTATGGAAGGCTGTTATATACATAGATGTGTGTTTTATAGAAGCTGTTATATACATAGATGTGTGTTTCATAGAACACTATTATATACATAGATGTGTGTTTTATAGAAGGCTGTTATATACATAGATGTGTGTTTTATAGAAGCTGTTATATACATAGATGTGTGTTTCATAGAACACTATTATATACATAGATGTGCGTTTTATAGAAGCTGTTATATACATAGATGTGTGTTTTATAGAAGGCGGTTATATACATAGATGTGTGTTTTATAGAAGGCTGTAATATACATAGATGTGCGTTTTTTAGAAGCTGTTATATACATAGATGTGTGTTTCATAGAAGGCTGTTATATACATAGATGTGTGTTTTATAGAAGGCTGTTATATACATAGATGTGTGTTTTATAGAACACTATTATATACATAGATGTGTGTTTCATAGAACACTATTATATACATAGATGTGTGTTTTATAGAAGCTGTTATATATATAGATGTGTGTTTTATAGAAGCTGTTATATACATAGATGTGTGTTTCATAGAACACTATTATATACATTGATGTGTGTTTTATAGAAGGCTGTTATATACATAGATGTGTGTTTTATAGAAGCTGTTATATATATAGATGTGTGTTTTATAGAACACTATTATACCCAGGTGTTGTTTCAAGGTCACCACGTCTAGTGTGGCAGGTTGTTATTGTGGAATATAATGTTTACTTAATAACCTGTCTTTGGAAGTAAAGGGTTCTCCAGAATGACCTGTCATCCCAGTTCCCGCCATACCCTAGCATTCCTCCGACAACGTTTCTGGTGGCCCACGATGGTTCCTGACGTCTCTGCCTTCGTCGCCGGTTGCACGGTGTGTGACCAGAACAAGACTCCACGGCTAGCTCCTTCTGGCCTTCTTCAGCCACTACCGGTCCCTCATTGTCCCTGGTCTCATATCTCTCTGGATTTTGTAACTGGGCTTCCCCCGTCTGATGGCAACACCGCCATTCTGACAGTGGTGGATCAATTCTCAAAGGCCGCTCATTTCATCCCTCTCCCCAAACTTCCTTCTGCCAAGGAAACGGCCCAGCTCATGGTGCAGCACGTCTTCAGGATCCCTGGACTCCTGGTGGATATGGTTTCCGACCGGGGTCCTCAGTTCTCGTCTCACTTCTGAAAGGCGTTCTGCACCCTTATTGGGGCGTCGGCCAGCCTATCCTCCGGGTTCTATCCCCAGTCAAACGGCCAGCCGAAGTGAGCTAACCAGGTCCTGGAGACCACCCTAAGATGCCTGGTCTCAACCAACCCCACTACCTGGATCCGACAACTGGTCTGGGTGAAGTATGCCCGGAACACCCTTCCCAGTTCAGCCACGGGAGTCTCCCCTTTTGAATGTTCCATGGGGTATCAACCTCCACTCTTCCCAGAACAAGAACCGGAAGTCAACGTACCCTCGGCCCAGATGTTCGTCCGCCGCTGTCGACGTACCTGGAGAAGAGCTCGGATAGCACTTCTCAAGACCAACTCCAGGTATCGTCAA
Source organism: Salmo trutta (assembly GCF_901001165.1). Lineage (NCBI taxonomy): Eukaryota > Metazoa > Chordata > Actinopteri > Salmoniformes > Salmonidae > Salmo > Salmo trutta. Next base: position 48,549,834 of record NC_042965.1, read on the forward strand.
CAAGCGGATTGCCGCCGGACTCCAGCTCCCCACTACCGCATTGGGCAGAGGGCATGGCTGTCCACACGGGACCGGCCCCTTCGGGTAGAGTCCCGCAAACTGTCCCCTCGTTTCATTGGTCCATTTACCATCTCTACAGTCTTTAGTTCCACTGCTGTCCATCTCTTGTTACTCCGTACCCTCCATATTCACCCTACGTTCCATGTGTGTGGATTAAGCCCGTATGGATGGTATCAGGCCTGTTATAGAGGTATGGATGGTATCAGGCCTGTTATAGAGGTATGGATGGGATCAGGCCTGTTATAGAGGTATGGATGGGATCAGGCCTGTTATAGAGGTATGGATGGGATCAGGCCTGTTATAGAGGTATGAATGGGATGAGGCCAGTTGGCCAGCAGACACCTCCAGCCCCACCCTTAAAACTTCTTTGGGATAGGGGCGGTATTTTGACGTTCGGATGAAAAGCGTGCCCAAAGTAAACTGCCTGCTACTGAGGCCCAGAAGCTAGGCTATGCATATAATTGGTAGATTTGGATAGAAAACACTCTAAAGTTTCTACAACTGTTAAAATAATGTCTGTGAGTATAACAGAACTGAAATGGCAGGTGAAACCCCGAGGACAAACCATCAACAAAATTCAGCATACCACTGATTTCAAGAGCTGGTACATTTATAATTGGGCGAAATCGTCCCCGATTGCAGTTCCTAGGGCTTCCCTTTACCCCCCACCAGCTCCACCACTATACCCCAGCCCTTTACCCCCCACCAGCTCCACCACTATACCCCAGCCCTTTACCCCCACCAGCTCCACCCCTATACCCCAGCCCTTTACCCCCCCACCAGCTCCACCCCTATACCCCAGCCCTTTACCCCCCCACCAGCTCCACCCCAATACCCCAGCCCTTTACCCCCCACCAGCTCCACCAGCTCCACCACTATACCCCAGCCCTTTACCCCCCCACCAGCTCCACCACTATACCCCAGCCCTTTACCCCCCCACCAGCTCCACCACTATACCCCAGCCCTTTACCCCCCACCAGCTCCACCACTATACCCCAGCCCTTTACCCCCCCACCAGCTCCACCCCTATACCCCAGCCCTTTACCCCCCACCAGCTCCACCCCTATACCCTAGCCCTTTACCCCCCACCAGCTCCACCACTATACCCCAGCCCTTTACCCCCTCCAGCTCCACCCCTATACCCCAGCCCTTTACCCCCACCAGCTCCACCCCTTTACCCCAGCCCTTTACCCCCCAACAGCTCCACCACTATACCCCAGCCCTTTACCCCCACCAGCTCCACCCCTATACCCCAGCCCTTTACCCCCACCAGCTCCACCCCTATACCCCAGCCCTTTACCCCCACCAGCTCCACCCCTATACCCCAGCCCTTTACCCCCACCAGCTCCACCCCTATACCCCAGCCCTTTACCCCCCACCAGCTCCACCACTATACCCCAGCCCTTTACCCCCCCACCAGCTCCACCACTATACCCCAGCCCTTTAACCGCCCACCAGCTCCACCACTATACCCCAGCCCTTTACCCCCACCAGCTCCACCCCTATACCCCAGCCCTTTACCCCCCCACCAGCTCCACCCCTATACCCCAGCCCTTTAACCGCCCACCAGCTCCACCACTATACCCCAGCCCTTTACCCCCCCATCAGCTCCACCCCTATACCCCAGCCCTTTACCCCCCACCAGCTCCACCACTATACCCCAGCCCTTTACCCCCACCAGCTCCACCACTATACCCCAGCCCTTTACCCCCCACCAGCTCCACCACTATACCCCAGCCCTTTACCCCCCCACCAGCTCCACCACTATACCCCAGCCCTTTACCCCCCCACCAGCTCCACCCCTATACCCCAGCCCTTTACCCCCCACCAGCTCCACCCCTATACCCCAGCCCTTTACCCCCCCACCAGTCCCACCCTCTATACCACATCCCTATAACACAGCCCCGCCCTCTATACCCCATCCCTATAACACAGCCACACCCCTATACCGCAGCCCCACCCCTATACTCAAGCCCCACCCTCTATACCCATCCCTATAACACAGCCCCACCCTCTATACCCATCCTTATATAACACAGCCACACCCCTATACCGCAGCCCCACCCCTATACTCAAGCCCCACCCTCTATACCCCAGCCCTATACTTATACCCCAGCTCTACACCTATACCCCAGCTCTATACCTGTACCCCAGCCCTATACCTATACCCCAGCCCTATACCTCAGCCCTATACCCCAGGCCTATACCCCAGCCCTATACCCCAGGCCTATACCCCAGCTCTATACCTCAGCCCTATACCCCAGCCATATACCCCAGGCCTATACCCCAGCCATATACCCCATCCCTATACCTATACCCCAGCCCTAAACCCCAGCCTTATACCTATACCCCAGCCCTATTCCTATACCCCAGCCCTATACCTCAGCCCTATACCAAAGGCCTATACCTATACTCTAGCCATATACCTATACCCCAGCCCTATACCTCAGCCCTATACCCCAGCCCCACACCTACTCCCCAGCCCCACACCTATACCCCAGCCCTATACCCCAGGCCTATACCTATACCCCAGCCCTATACCTGTACCCCAGCCCTATACCTAAACCCCAACCTCAACCCTATACCTATACCCCAGCCCTATACCCCAGCCTTATATCTGTACCCCTATACTTATACCCCTGCCCTGTACCTATACCTCAGCCATATACCTCAGGCCTATACCCCAGCCCTATACCCCATCCCTATACCTATACCCCAGCCCTAAACCCCAGCCTTATACCTATACCCCAGCCCTATACCTATACCTCAGCCCTATACCTCAGACCTATACCCCAGGCCTATACCTATACTCTAGCCATATACCTGTACCCCAGGCCTATACCTCAGCCCTATACCCCAGCCCTATACCCCAGGCCTATACCTATACTCTAGCCATATACCTATACCCCAGGCCTATACCTATACCCCAGCCCCACACCTATACCCCAGCCCTATACCTATACCCCAGCCCTATACCTATACCCCAGCCCCACACCTACTCCCCAGCCCCACACCTATACCCCAGCCCTATACCCCAGGCCTATACCTATACCCCAGCCCTATACCCCAGCCCTATACCCCAGGCCTATACCTATACTCTAGCCATATACCTATAACCCAGCCCTATACCTCAGCCCTATACCCCAGCCCCACACCTACTCCCCAGCCCCACACCTATACCCCAGCCCTATACCCCAGGCCTATACCTGTACCCCAGCCCTATACCTATACCCCAGCCCTATACCTGTACCCCAGCCCTATACCTAAACCCCAACCCCGACCCTATACCTATACCCCAGCCCTATACCCCAGCCTTATATCTGTACCCCTATACTTATACCCCTGCCCTGTACCTATACCTCAGCCATATACCTCAGGCCTATACCCCAGCCCTATACCCCATCCCTATACCTATACCCCAGCCCTAAACCCCAGCCTTATACCTATACCCCAGCCCTATACCTATACCTCAGCCCTATACCTCAGACCTATACCCCAGGCCTATACCTATACTCTAGCCATATACCTGTACCCCAGCCCTATAACCCAGCCCTATACCTATACCCCAGCCCTATACCCCAGCCCTATACCCCAGGCCTATACCTATACCCCAGCCCTATACCCCAGGCCTATACCTATACTCTAGCCCTATACCTATACCTCAGCCCTATACCCCAGCCCTATACCCCAGGCCTATACCTATACCCCAGCCCTATACCCCAGGCCTATACCTATACCCCAGGCCTATACCTATACTCTAGCCATATACCTATACCCCAGGCCTATACCTATACCCCAGCCCTATACCCCAGCCCTATACCTATACCCCAGCCCTATACCCCAGCCCTATACCTATACCCCAGCCCTATACCCCAGCCCTATTCCTATACCCCAGCCCTATACCTCAGCCCTATACCTCAGCCCTATACCCCAGCCCTATACCTATACCCCAGCCCTATTCCTATACCCCAGCCCTATACCTCAGCCCTATACCTCAGCCCTATACCCCAGGCCTATACCTATACTCTAGCCATATACCTATACCCCAGCCCTATACCCCAGCCCTATACCCCAGCCCTATTCCTATACCCCAGCCCTATACCTCAGCCCTATACCCCAGGCCTATACCTATACTCTAGCCATATACCTACTCCCCAGCCCCACACCTATACCCCAGCCCTATACCCCAGCCCTATACCCAGCTCCACTCACATACCCCAGCCCTAAACCTATAAAAAACGAAGAAATAGAAAACATAGATATTCCCACCCGAGTCACACCCTGACCTAACCAAACATAGAGAATAAATAAGATCTCTAAGGTCAGGGCGTGACAAAATCAGTATAGGCAATACATAAATCATACTTGCAATATATACATCTGTGTAGGCAATACATAAATCAATATAGGCAATATACACTATATATACAAAAGTATGTGGACACTCCTTCAAATTAGTGGATTCGGCTATTTCAGCCACACCTGTTGCTGACAGGTGTATAAAATCGAGCACATAGGCATGCAATCTCCATAGACAAACATAAGCAGTAGAATGGCCTTACTGAATTGTTCAGTGACTTTCAACGTAGCATTGTCATAGGATGCCACCTTTCCAACAAGTCAGTTCGTCAAATTTCTTCCCTGCTAGAGCTGCTCTGGTCAACTGTAAGTGCTGTCATTGTGAAGTGTAAATTTCTAAGAGTAACAATGGCTCAGCCGCAAAGTGGTAGACCACACAAGCTCACAGAACGGGACCTCAGCGCGTAAAAATCGTCTGTCCTTGGTTGCAACACTCACTACCGAGTTCCAAACTGCCTGTGGAAGCAACAGCAGCACAATAACTTTTTGTCGGGAGCTTCATGAAATTGGTTTCCATGGCAGAGCAGCCGCACACAGGCCTAAGATCACCATGCGCGATGCCAAGCCTCGGCTGAAGTGGTGTAAAGCTAGTCGCCATTGGACTCTGGAGCAGTGAAAATGGGAATCTGGGTTTGGCGGATGCTAGGAGAACGCTACCTGACGATTTTGTGCTTCCAACTTTGTGGCAACAGTTTGGGGAAGGCCCTTTCCTGTTTCAGCTTGACAATACCCCCGTGCACAAAGCGAGATCCATACAGAAATGGTTTGTCGATATCGCTATGGAAGAACTTGACTGGCCTGCACAGAGCACTGACCTTAACCCCATCGAACACCTTTGGGTTGAATTGGAACAGTGGAGGCTGTTATAGCAGCAAAGGAGGAACAACTTCATATTAATGCCAACGATTTTGGAATGAGATGTTTAGGCAATATATAAATCAGTATAGCCAATATATAAATCAAACAGGCAATATATAAGTCAGTATAGCCAATATATAAATCATACTGGCAATATATAAATTAGTATTACCAATATATAAATCATACTGGCAATATATAAATTAGTATAGCCAATATATAAATCCTACTGCCAATATATAAAACAGTATAGGCATTATATAAACCATACTGGCAAAATGTAAATCTATATAGCCAATATATATACAGTTGAAGTCGGAAGTTTACATACACTTCGTTTTTTTCAACCACTCCACAAATGTCTTGTTAAAAAACTATAATTTTGACAAGTCGGTTAGGACATCTACTTTGTGCATGACACAAGTCATTGTTCCATCAATTGTTTACAGACAGATTATTTCATTTATAATTCACTGTATCACTATTCCAGTGAGTCAGAAGTTTACATACACTAAGTTGACTGTGCCTTTAAACAGCTTGGAAAATTCCAGAAAATTATGTCATGGCTTTGGGCGCTTCTGATAGGCTAATTGACATCATTTGAGTCAATTGGAGGTGTACCTGTGGATGTATTTCAAGGCCAATCTTCAAACTCAGTGCCTCTTTGCTTGACATCGTGGGAAAATCAAAAGTAATCAGCCAAGACCTCAGAAAACAAATGGTAGACCTACCTACCTGAAACGTATGACCCAAATTAAACAATCTAAAGGCAATGCTACCAAATACTAATTGAGTGTATGTAAACTTCTGACCCACTGGGAATGTGATGAAATAAATAAAAGCTAAAATAAATTATTCTCTCTACTATTATTCTGACATTTCACATTCTTAAAATAAAGTGGTGATCTTAACTGACCTAAAACATGAAATTTGTACTAGGATTAAATGTCAGGAATTGTGAAAAAATTTGTTTAAATGTATTTTGCTAAGGTGTATGTAAACTTCCGACTTCAACTGTACATCATACTGGCAATATATAAAATAGTATAGCCAATATATAAATCGTACTGGCAATATATAAAACAGTATAGGCAATATATAAATTATACTGGCAACATGTAAATCAGTATAGGCAATATATAAATCAGTATAGCCTATCAGAGTCCAGTGAACGCTTCTAAAGGTTTCTATTACCTGTATATTGTGTATAACAATATACAGTGCATTCAGAAAGTATTCAGACCAATTTACTTTTCCATATTTTGTTACGTTACAGCCTTATTCTTAAATGGATTAATAAATCTTTTCCTCATAAATCTACACACAATAACCCATAATGACAAAGCGAAAACAGGTTTTTAGAATTTATTACAAATTCATAAAAATGTACGTTTTCAGAAACTATTACTATGAGACTCCAAATTGAGCTCAGGTGCATCCTGTTTCCATTGATCATCCTTGAGATGTTTCTACAACTTGACTAGAGTCCACCTGTAGTAAATTAAATTGATTGGACATGATTTGGAAAGGCACACACCTGCCTATATAAGGTCCCACAGTTGACAGTGCATGTCAGAGCAAAAACCAAGCCATGAGGTCAAAAGAATTGTCCATAGAGCTCCGAGACAGGATTGGTTTGAGGCACAGATCTGGGGAAGGGTACCAAAACATTTCTGCAGCATTGAAGGTCCCCTAGAACACAGTGGCCTCCATCATTCTTAAATTGAAGAAGTTTGGAACCACCAAGACTCTTCCTAGAGCTCGATTGTAGTTTGCCAAAAGGCACCTAAAGGACCCAGACCACGAGAAACAAGATTCTCTGGTCTGATGAAACCAAGATTGAACTCTTTGGCCTGAATGCCAAGAGTCATGTTTAGAGGAAACCTGGCACCATCCCTAAGGTGAAGCATGGTGGTGGCAGCATCATGTCTGGAGGAAACCTGGCACCATCCCTATGGTGAAGCATGGTGGTGGCAGCATCATGGTGGCAGCATCATGGTCCCGTGTGGCTCAGTTGGTAGAGCATGGCATTTGCAACGCCAGGGTTGTGGGTTTGATTCCCATGGGGGACCAGTACGAAAAGAAAAAAAAATAAAAGAAAAAAAAAATGGATGAAATGTATGCATTCACTACTGTAAGTCGCTCTGGATAAGAGCATCTGCTAAATGACTAAAATATAAAAATGGTGATGTTTTTAAGCGGCAGAGACTGGGAGACTAGTCGGGATCGAGGGAGAGATGAATGGAGCAAAGTACAGAGAGATCCTTGATGAAAACCTGCTCCAGAGCGCTCAGGACCTCAGACTGGGGCGAAGGTTCACCTTCCAACAGGACAACGACCCTAAGCACACAGCCAGGACAACACAGGAATAGCTTCGGGACAAGTCTCTGAATGTCTTGAGTTGCCAAGCCAGAGCCCAGAATTGAACCCGATCGAACATCTCTGGAGAGACTATCTGTGCAGCTATTTGGACTCTGCCCATCCAACCTAACAGAGCTTGACAGAATCTGTAGAGAGGAATGGGAGAAATTCCCCAAATACATGTATGCCAAGCTTATAGCTTCATATCCAAGAAGACTCAAGGCTGTTATCACTGTCAAAGGTGCTTCAACAAAGTACTGAGTAAAGGTTCTGAATACTTATGTAAATGTGATATTTCAGTTTTGTATTTTTTATACATTTGCTAAAAATTCTAAAACCTGTTTTTGTCTTTGTCATTATGGGGTATTGTGTGTAGATTGATGAGGAACATTTAAAAAAACATTTTTTTTAGAATAAGGCTGTAACGTAACAAATGTTGGAAAAGTCAAAGGGTTTGAATACTTTCCGAATGCACTGTAAATACCTTTAGAGGGTTAAATTTAACACTATAAGGTCCCAATTCAATCAGATCTGCTTTAGCCAACATCTGCATAGCATATGTTTTGGTGGAGGTGGAACATTCCCCAAGTAGCAGGCTATTGCAGACACTGGCATTGGACAGACCGAGTCTCATTAGTAACAACCCAACTCAGCCTCTACACCTACATTATGCTGACATAAATACTTGTTATTTATTTAACTTTTATTTAACTAGGAAGTTAAGAACAAATTGTTATTTACAATGACGACCTACCTCGGCCAAACCCGGACTACTCTGGCCAATGAGCCTGTCCTCCTATGGCTCCTCCCACCAGCCTCCTCTGGTTTGAGGTACGGGCTAATTGTTGCTTGGTTGAGATGTCAAGGCGCAGAGAGTGCTTTAACCTTGGAGAAGGCTGAACAGGACAGAACAGACCAGAGACCTTGAATCAGGGTTAACCCTTAGATAAAAACATTGACTGTTACTACTATGACACTTAAGCTGTTTAGTCAACAGGCCGTGTGCTATTCTTTCTATTGACACATCAACACACTGTTTCCTGTACAGAACAAACTGGTTTCTACTACTCATCTACTGAACAGAACAAACTGGTTTCTACTACTCATATACTGTACAGAACAAACTGGTTTCTACTACTCATCTACTGTACAGAACAAACTGGTTTCCACTACTCATCTACTCATGTTTCTTAAAAGTGTCACTGCGTCTGCCTGGTCTGGTCTAGTCTGCCTGACTGCCTGCCTGGCTGCCTGGCTGCCTGGCTGCCTGGCTGGTCTGGTCTGGTCGATCTGCCTGCCTGGTCTGTCTGCCTGCCTGGCCTGGTCGATCTGTCTGTCTGGTCTGCCTGCCTGCCTGCCTGCCTGCCTGCCTGGCTGGCTGGCTGCCTGGCTGGTCTGGTCTGGTCGATCTGCCTGCCTGGTCTGTCTGCCTGCCTGGTCTGGTCGATCTGTCTGTCTGGTCTGGTCGATCTGTCTGTCTGGTCTGCCTGCCTGGTAGCCCTGCCTGGTCTGCCTGCCTGGTCTGTCTGCCTGCCTGGTCTGTTCGGCCTGTCTGCCTTGCTATCCTGTCTGTCCATAAGGTTTGCTAAGAAGGTCTAGACACCTGTGAACCGTGTACTTTTCTGTTGGAAGGTTCATTTCCAGCAGCACGCTCTTCAATGGACTTTTCTTAATGTTTTTCCAACAGAATTATAGGAGAAACAGAGTGACTTTATTTGTCTTGTTGACATCAGCTGTTCCAAGTTGCTGACTGAACCAAAAGTAAAGAGAGAGGATTGTGTCCCAAATGGCATCCTATTCTCTATATAGTGCACTACTTTTGCCCATAGCCCAGGAGCCCTAGTCAGAAGTAAGGCACTACATAGCGAATAGGGTGCCATTTGGGACAGCCTTCACGGTGGTTGACATCACGTAGCTGTTCAAAGTATGTCACTGTAAACCAGAATTAAAGAGGAGGGACAGTATTCATGCTATCTGGTTAGGGAATCATGTGAGCTTCCTCTGTTGACAACACAAAGCGATTGCCAAGGGATTCTCAGAATCAGTCACATTTGATCAGAAATGATTTGTGAAGCATTTATGTAGGACTTCCTCTCAAATGTATGAATGTTTCATTAAACTTTATAAGATAAATGTTGTTTAAAGTGTAACTAAAATCTCATGTCTTATCTCTGCTACCTGGTGTAGTCATGTTTAACCCTTTACACTTGTGTGAATTGGCCTATATGGACAGGGCTAAATTGACATTTGTTTCTTACAGAAGAAATACGAAAAGCATGCATAACCATGGTAGCAATTGAAAGGAAACAGTGGAGACTATATGAAAATAATTAGACCAAAGTTGAGGACACAACAGTTCACCTGATTAAACTGAATCCAAATATGACACTGTTGATTGTATGTGCATTTTACATTTTATTTACTTTGACACATTTAGTGATAACAAAATCTGAAAATACTTTGCACACATTCACTAACATTAATGTGGGGTAGGTGCAAAATAAGTCTAAAAAAAGGACAAGGGTTTGAGTGAGAGGACTAACTGGTGTCTCCAAGTGCCCCCCCCCCCCCCCCCCCTTCAACGTGTGCATGGTAATTTCAATGCACTTTTATGACTCAAAGAGTCTTCAACTATAAGGAGCTTTTTTTGATCTGTCCTAGCTGTGCTGTGGAGGAACTAAAGCACACTTATAGTTGTTTCATTTGGAACACAGCCCTGCATCCTCACCATCACACAATTATTGTTGTTGTTTACAGAATCCATTAATGTCCAATTATAAATCGCAATCTAGGCCAGGTGGGCATCATTTGAAAGCTTGTTATATTGCCAACATGACTAGCGAAGTTATAAAATACAATCTTACAGTATTAGGTGTTCAGAAGGCAATTGAGAGAAACAGATGGTAATTTAAGTGTGCAAAGAAAGGAGTCATTCCACCTCAGGAGACTGAAAAGATTTGGCATGGGTCTCAGATCCTCAAAAGATTTTACAGCTGCACCATCGAGAGCATTCTGACGGGTTGCATCACCACCTGGTATGGCAACTGCTCGGTCTCCGACCGCAAGCCACTACAGAGGGTAGTGCGAACGGCCCAGTACATCACCGGGGCCAAGCTTCCTGCCATCCAGGACCTCTATACCAGGCGGTGTCAGAGGAAGGCCCTAAAAATCGTGAATGACTCCAGCCACCCGAGTCATAGACTGTTCTCTCTGCTACCGCATGGCAAGTGGTACCGGAGCGCCAAGTCTATGTCCAAGAGGCTTCTAAACAGCATCTACCCCCCAAGCCATAAGACTCCTGAACAGCTAATCAAATGGCTACCCAGACTATTTGCACCCCCCCACGCTGGTACTACTCTCTGTTAATATCTTTGCATAGCCACTTTAACAACCCTACCTGCATGTACATAATTAGCTTAATTATCTTGACACCGGTCATTGACACAATGACTCTGTACCGGTATCCAAATCAAATCAGATCAAAATGTTATTGGTCCATGGTTAGCAGATGTTATTGGTCCATACACACATGGTTAGCAGATGTTATTGGTCCATGGTTAGCAGATGTTATTGGTCACATGGTTAGCAGATGTTATTGGTCCATACACATGGTTAGCAGATGTTATTGGTCACATGGTTAGCAGATGTTATTGGTCCATGGTTAGCAGATGTTATTGGTCACAGATGTTATTGGTCACATGGTTAGCAGATGTTATTGGTCCCATGGTTAGCAGATGTTATTGGTCACATGGTTAGCAGATGTTATTGGTCACATGGTTAGCAGATGTTATTGGTCACATGGTTAGCAGATGTTATTGGTCACATGGTTAGCAGATGTTAATGCGAGTGTAGCAAAATGCTTGTGCTTCTAGTTCTGACAGTGCAGTAATATCTAACAAGTAATCTACCAATTCCACAACAACTACCTTGTACACACAAGTGTAAAGGAATGAATAAGAATATGTATATATGGATGAGCGATGGCTGTGTGGCATAGGCAAGATGCAGTAGATGGTGTAGAGTACAGTATATACATATGAGATGAGTAATGTAGGGTATGTAAAGATTATATAAATGTTTGTTTAAAGTGGCTAGTGATACATTTATTACATAAAAAATTGTATTGTTAAGGTGGCTAGAGATTTGAGTCAGTATGTAGGCAGCAGCCTCTGTGTTAGGCTGTTTAACAGTCTGATGGCCTTGAGATAGAAGCTGTTTTTCAGACTCTCGGTTCCAGCTTTGATGCTCCTGTACTGACCTCGCCTTCTGGATGATAGCGGGGTGAACAGGCAGTGGCTCTGGTGGTTGTTGTCCTTCATGATCTTGATGATCTGTATGTAGCCCCGCTATCGTTATTTTCTGCTGCTTTTTAATTATTTGTTTTTCCTATCTCTTTACTTTTTAACTTTTTTTTTTAGGTATTTTCTTAAAACTGCATCGTTGGTTAAGGGCTTGTAATTAAGCGTTTCACTATTGTATTCGGCGCATGTGACAAATCAAATTTGATTTGATCTGGTAACATCAAACAAAGTGATCAGAAACTCTGACACTGGTTGATGTGTTTTAATACGAAGTGGACGGTCGTTTGGCTTCATGATCCTCAACGCCTCATCTTTCAGAATACACGGCTAGTCATTTACATTACGTCCCTCAGTCAGACAACAACACATTTACTAAAGTTTCCCAATTAGCGGGAGGGATGGGGGCAACTTCTTGTCGAGTGTGTAACAAGCCCCAGGCATGAGATCCCACTACAGATAATAATAAGTAATGTTTTAATATGACTAGGCTGTTCAGCTACATATACCAGTATAACATTACCGTAGCGACTAGGCTGTTCAGCTACATATACCAGTATAATGTTACCGTAGCGACTAGACTGTTCAGCTACATATACCAGTATAACGTTACTGTAGCGACTAGGCTGTTCAGCTACATATACCAGTATAACGTTACCGTAGCGACTAGGCTGTTCAGCTACATATACCAGTATAACGTTACCGTAGCGACTAGACTGTTCAGCTACATATACCAGTATAACGTTACCGTAGCGACTAGGCTGTTCAGCTACATATACCAGTATAACGTTACCGTAGCGACTAGGCTGTTCAGCTACATATACCAGTATAACGTTACCGTAGCGACTAGGCTGTTCAGCTACATATACCAGTATAACGTTACCGTAGCGACTAGACTGTTCAGGTACATATACCAGTATAACGTTACCGTAGCGACTAGGCTGTTCAGCTACATATACCAGTATAACGTTACCGTACCGACTAGGCTGTTCAGCTACATATACCAGTATAACGTTACCGTAGTGACTAGACTGTTCAGCTACATATACCAGTATAACGTTACCGTACCGACTAGGCTGTTCAGCTACATATACCAGTATAACGTTACCGTAGCGACTAGGCTGTTCAGCTACATATACCAGTATAACGTTACCATAGAGACTAGGCTGTTCAGCTACATATACCAGCATAACGTTACCGTAGCGACTAGGCTGTTCAGCTACATATACCAGTATAATGTTACCGTAGCGACTAAGCTGTTCAGCTACATATACCAGTATAACGTTACCGTAGCGACTAGGCTGTTCAGCTACATATACCAGTATAACGTTACCGTAGCGACTAGACTGTTCAGCTACATATACCAGTATAACGTTACCGTAGCGACTAGGCTGTTCAGCTACATATACCAGTATAACGTTACCGTACCGACTAGGCTGTTCAGCTACATATACCAGTATAACGTTACCGTAGCGACTAGACTGTTCAGGTACATATACCAGTATAACGTTACCGTACCGACTGGACAACAATGGGACCCCTGTTCTCTGACCAGAAGGTAATGTTAACCCAGAACAGTGCTTTTCCGTAGCCTAGCAATGAAATTTACACATTTTCTAACTTTTAAATCTCAAACACAGTAGTGTACAATTTGAGTATCCCTTAGCTAGTCATTGCAAAATAAACACATAAATATATATATATATATATATTTATGTATATAGAAAATATAACAGGAGTAGTATCTTATTTAGATGAAAAGGCTAATTTACCTTAGCATATTTGACCATTCACATTCACATTGCTTAGCATAACACCGGACCACTAGTTTCCAACGGAGCGAGATTTCACCACCAAAGTAAAGTGCTAGTGAGATGAACTCGATATCTCAGTAATTCAAGGCGTGTTTCATACTGGTGTACCTGTTTTACACAGGGAGAAAGAAGACAGAGGAGTTAAGGTAGTTTTTTCAGTCAGGTAGGTTCTTCCTCTTTTTGGCTGTAGAGGAATACCATGTCCTCTATACCCTAACACTCCTGCAGCTCGCCATAGTGGTGCACACTAGATAACGTTGCTAATTGTGATCAACATATTTGTTTGCGTCACACGTGCGGTGTTCAAGATCAGAACGGCTGTCTGTCAAAACCCATTCAGCGCTCTGAAACCTGAGCTCTGAAGTCATTTATATCTTGTTACTGTACATCCACTGCATCCAATTTAGGTGCTTATCAGAACCCAAATCGTCCATTTTCAACCTGTATGCGGGTACGACTGTAAAGGGTTAACAGAATAATAGAGGAAGACCTAGGTTCTGTTCTCATGTAACAATATTATCAACATTTATTAGATATATTAGCAATCACAAACTGAATCAGTTCTATTTTAGTAGCGTTGTGGAAACCAAGGCAGATGGCTGAAATATCTCAATGCCCTCTGGGATTCCTGTATCTTTTCAAGTGTAGAACTCACAAGTAAATATCCTGATTTGTGTTCTGTGTCTAATTCCCCCTCTGAAGATTTGGAAATGAAGAGAGAGAAGAGAGAGAAGAGAAGAGATAGGCAGAGAGGTGTGATGGCCTGTCTCTACATCAGACAGGAGATTTCAGAACTTAATACAGAGAGGCCTGGTTCTAAACCAACCCATCTGAATGAACTATATTAAACCAACCCATCTGAATGAACTGTTACTAAACCAACCCATCTGACAGAACTGTATCTAAACCAAACCCTCTGACAGAACTGTATCTAAACCAATCCATATGACAGAACTGCTACTAAACCAACCCATCTGACAGAACTGTTACTAAACCAACCATTCTGACAGAACTGTTACTAAACCAACCCATCTGACAGAACTGTTACTAAACCAACCCATCTGACAGAACTGTTACTAAGCCAACCCATATGACAGAACTGTTACTAAACCAACCCATATGACAGAACTGTTACTAAACCAACCCATATGACAGAACTGTTACTAAACCAACCCATATGACAGAACTGTTACTAAACCAACCCATATGACAGAACTGTTACTAAACCAACCCATATGCCACCGTCTCTTATGACCGAAACGAGCTTCTACTGTAGAAATCAGGACAGCGATTACTCACCTCGTATTGAAAGATGATTTTTCCTTTAATGAGTCGCACGAGAGGGATTTACTCCAGACACCCGACAAGGCCATCATCCCCGGCATTCGCAGGAGAAAAAGACGGAGATATTGAGGACGAAGGTCGCGGTGCCTTGTAAGGATCCGGCAACGAGTGGGTCATTTGCCTTACCATCGGTCCTATTAGCCAATCATTGGATAATAAAATAGACGAACTACAAGCACGTATATCCTACCAACGGGACATTAAAAACTGTAATAGCTTATGTTTCACCGAGTCGTGGCTGAACAATGACATGAATACAATACAGCTGGTGGGTTATACACTGTATCGGCAGGGTAGAACAGTAGCCTCTGGTAAGACAAAGGGTACGGCTCAGTGTATATTTGTAAACAACAGTTGGTGCACGATATGTAAGGAAGTCTCAAGGTTTTGCTCACCTGAGGTAGAGTATCTCATGATATGCTGTAGACCACATAATTTGCCAAGAGACTTCATCTATATTTTTCGTAGCCGTCTATTTACCACCACAAACCGACGCTGGCACTAGGACCGCACTCAATGAGCTGTGTAAGGCCATAAGCAAACAGGAAATCGCTCATCCACATGCGGCGCTCCTAGTGGCTGGGGACTTTAATGCAGGGAAACTACCAGCATGTTAAATGTGAAACCAGAGTGAAAAAAACTCTGGACCACCTTTCCTCCACACCCAGAGATGCATAAAACGCTCTCCCTCGCCCTCCATTTGGCAAATCTGACCATAATTACATCCTCCTGATTCCTGCTTACAAGCAAAAACTAAAGCAGGAAGCACCAGTGACTAAATCAATAAAAAAGTGGTCAGATGAAGCAGATGCTAAGCTACAGGACTGTTTTGCTAGCACAGACTGGAATATGTTCCGGGATTCTTCTGATGGCATTGAGGATTACGTCACATCAGTCACTGTCTTCATCAATAAGTACATCGATGACGTCGTCCCCACAGTGACTGTACGTACATACCCCAACCAAAAGCAATGGATTACAGGCAACATCCGCACTGAGCTAAAGGGTAGAGCTGCCACTTTCAAGGAGCGGGACTCTAAACCGGAAGATTAAAATAAATCCTGCTATGCCCTCCGTCGAACCATCAAAAAGGCAAATCGTCAATACAGGGCTAAGATCAAATCGTACTACACCGGCTCCGACGCTCGTCTTATGTGGCAGGGCTTGCAAACTATTACAAACTACAAAGGGAAGCACAGCTGCGAGATGGCCAGTGATAAGAGCCTACCAGACAAGCTAAATTACTTATATTCTTGCTTCGAGGCAAGTAATACTGAAACATGCATGAGAGCATCAGCTGTTCCGGACGACTGTGTGATCACGCTCTTCATAGCCGATGTGAGTAAGACGTTTTAACAGGTCAACATTCACAAGGCCGCAGGGCCAGACGGATTACCAGGATGTGTACTCTGAGGATGTGTACTCCGAGGATGCACTGACCAACTGGCAGGTGTCTTCACTGACCTTTTCAAGCTCTACCTGTCTGAGTCTGTAATACCAACATGTTTTAAGCAGACCACCATAGTCCCTGTGCCCAAGAACACTAAGGTAACCTGCCTAAATGATCACCGACCCGAGGCACTCACGTCTGTAGCCATGAAGTGCTTTGAAAGTCTGGTCATGGCCCACATCAACACCATTATCCCAGAAACCCTAGACCCACTCCAATTTGCATACGGCCCCAACAGACTGCATGGCCAGGCACAACTCCAACACCATCATTAAGTTTGCTGACGACAAAACAGTGGTAGCCCAGATTACCGACAATGACGAGACAGCCTATAGGGAGGAGGTCAGAGAACTGGCAGTGTGGTGCAAGGACAACAACCTCTCCTTCAATGTGATCAAGACAAAGGAGATGATTGTGGACTACAGGAAAAGGAACACGGCCCCATTCTCATCGATAGGGCTGTAGTGGAGCAGGTTGAGAGCTTCAAGCTCCTTGGTGTCCACATCACCAACAAACTCTCATGGTCCAAGCACACCAAGACAGTCATGAAGAGGGCACGACAAAACCTATTCCCCCTCAGGAGACTGAAAAGATTTGGCATGGCTCGACAGATCCTCAAAAGGTTTTGCAGCTGCACCATCGAGAGCATTCTGACCGGTTGCATCACCGCCTGGTATGGCAACTACTCGGCCTCCGACAGCAAGGCACTACAGAGGGTAGTGCGTATGGCCCAGGACATCACTGGGGCCAAGCTTCCTGCCATCCAGGACCTCTATACCAGGCGGTGTCAGAGGAAGGCCATAAAAATTGTCAAAGTCTCCAGCCACCCTATTCACAGACTGTTCGCTCTGCTACAGCACGGCAAGTGGCGCACCCTATTTAAGATCTAGAAAAACAGTTGTTTGTCTGTTTGTCTGTTTGTCTGATTAGCCTTCCACAAGCTTCCCACAATAAGTTGGGTGAATTCTGGCCCATTCCTCCTGACAGAGTTGGTGTAACCGCTTCACGGTTGGGATGGTGTTCTTCGACTTGCAAGCCTCCCCTTTCCCCTCCAAATATAACGATGGTCATTATGACCAAACAGTTCTATTTTTTCTTATCAGGCCAGAGGACATTTCTCCAAAAAGTATGATCTTTGTCCCCATGTGCATTTGCAAAGTGTTGTCAGGCTTTTTTTATGGCGCTTTTGGAGAAGAGGCTTCCTCCTTGCTGAGCGGCCTTTCAGGTTATGTCAATATTGTACTCGTTTTACTGTGGACAGCAACTTTTGTACCTGTTTCCTCCAGCATCTTCGCAAGGTCCTTTGCTGTTGTTCAGGGATTGATTTGCACTTTTCGCACCAAAGTACGTTCATCTCTAGGAGACAGACCGCGTCTCCTTCCTGAGCGGTATGACGGCTGCGTGGTCCCATGGTGTTTATACTTGTGTACTATTGTTTGTACAGATGAAAGTGGTACCAGGCATTTGGTACCAGACTTGTGGAGGTCTACAATTTTTTTCTGAGGTCTTGGCTGATTTCTGTTGGTTTTCCCACGATGTCAAGCAAAGAGGCACTGAGTTTGAAGGTAGGCCTTGAAATACATCCACAGGTACACCTCCAATTGACTCAAATGATGTAGCTTAGCCTATCAGAAGCTTCTAAAGCCATGACATAATTTTCTGGAATTTTCCAAGCTGTTTAAAGGCACAGTCAACTTAGTGTATGTCAACTTCTGACTCACTGGAATAGTGATATAGTGATTTATAAGTGAAATAATCTGTCTGTAAACAGTTGTTGGAACAATTACTTGTCTCATGCACAAAGTAGATGTCCTAACCGACTTGCCAAAACTATAGTTCGTTAACAAGAAATTTGTGGAGTGGTTGAAAAATTAGTTTTAATGACTCCAACCTAAGTGTATGTAAACTTCCGACTTCAACTGTATATATATACACACACACACAGTGCATTCAGAAAGTATTCAGACCCCTTGACTTTTTCCACATTTTGTTACATTACAGCCTTATTCGAAAATTGATTAAATTACATTTTTTCCTCATCCATCTACAGATGACATCCTATAACAACAAATGGAAAACAGGTTTTTAGAATTTTTTGTACATTTATTACAAATAAAAAACATAAATACCTAATTTACATAAGTATTCAGACCCTTTGTTATTAGACTCGAAATTAGCTCAAGTGCATCCTGTTTCCATTGATCATCCTTGAGACATTTCTACAACTTGATTGGAGTCCACCTGCTGTAAATTAAATTGATTGGACATGATTTGGAAAGGCACACACCTGTCTTTATTAGGTCCCACAGTCGACAGTGCATATCAGAGCAAAAACTAAGCCATGAGGTCGAAATAATCGTCAGTAGAGCCCTAAGACAGGATTGTGTCGAGGCACAGATCTGGAGAAGGGTACCAAATAATGTCTGCAGCAATGAAGGCCCCAAGAACACAGTGGCCTCCATCATTCTTAAATGGAAGAAGTTCGGAAGCACCAAGACTCTTTTTAGAGCTGGCCGCTCGACCAAACTGAGCAATTGGGGAGAAGGGCCCATTGTTAACTCTGTCAGAGCTCCAGAGTTCGTCTGTGGAGATGGGAGAACCTTCCAGAAGGACATTCATCTCTGCAGCACTCCATCAATCAGGCCTTTATGGTAGATGGAAGGCACTCTTCAGTAAAAGGCACAAGACAGCCCACTTGGTTTTTGCAAAAAGGCACCTGAAGGACTCTCAGACCATGAAAAAACAAGATTCTCTGGTCTGATGAAACCAAGATTGAACTCTTTGGCCTGAATGCCAAGTGTCACGTGTGGAGGAAACCTGGCACCATGCCTACGGTGAAGCATGGTGGTGGCAGCATCATGCTGTGGGGATGTTTTTCAGCGGCAGGAACTGGGAGACTAGTCAGGATCGAGGGAAAGATGAATGGAGCAAAGTTCAGAGAGATCCTTGATTGAAACCTACTCCAGAGTGCTCAGGACCTCAGACTGGAGCGAAGGTTCACCTTCCAACAGGACAACGACCCTAAGCAATCAGCCAGTACAACGCAGGAGTGGCTTCGGGACAAGTCTCTGAATGTCCTTGAGTGGCCCAGCCAGAGCCCGGACTTGAACCCAATCGAACATCTCTGGAGAGACCTGAAAATAGCTGTGCAGCTATGCTCTGCATCGAACTGAGCTTGAGAGGATCTGCAGAGAAGAATGGGAGAAACTCCCCAAATAAAGGTGTGCCAAGCTTGTAGCGTCATACCCAAGAAGACTCGAGGCTGTAATCTCTGCCAAAGATGCTTCAACAAAGTACTGAGTAAAGGGTCTGAATGCTTATGTAAATGTGGTATTTCAGTTTTGTATTTTTTTATAAAATTGCAGAAAATTCTAAAAAATTGTTTTTGCTCTGTCATTATGGGGTATTTTGATGTCATTATGGGGTATTGTGTGTAGATTGATGTGGTGAAAAACTATTTAATCAATTTTAGAATAAGGCTGTAATGTAACAAAATGTGGAAAAAGTCAAGGGGTCTGAGTACTTTCCGAATGCACTGTACGCGCGCGCACACACACACACACACACACACACACACACACACACAAAGTGTTTTATCTTATTTAATTGTCGACAGACAGTATTTTGGATGGTCATCATCTTTCGTTGGCTCTCCCTGTTTGATTTCTAGACAAACAATTCTTTATCTGATTTCCCTGATATCGTTTAGCTCCACCTTTTCGGTTTGCTTCCTGTCTTTAAGTTTGGTGCGAGTTTTTATTTTGTTTGCGTCTTAGTGGGCAAATTTAGTGTGCTCATGGTGGGTGTCTTTCAGGTCCCAGTTGTTGTTGCTATGCAACTTTCAGTGGACACCCCGTGTCTTTCAGAACCCATCCCAGAACCCCACCTGTTTCGTTTTGGTTGTTGGTCAGTGACTCTTTGTTAGTTCCCTCTTCTGTTTGAGCAACATTTTTGGTTTTCTTGTTGGGGAACGTAACAGTTGTATGGGTGGAACTACCAAAACACTTCGCCCAAATGAAAAATAAGACCTGTGCATTTAAATCCACCTTTACGTGCCACCTCTGACGCAATAAAAATAAAACATCACTTTACAATAATGAACTCATCTCTAGGCTCTCCAGATGCATAACACACGGGGTTGCCACACGCAAGGTTGCAGGTTCGAATCCCATGCAATCCCATAATCAATTGGAATTTCTTGTTTAAACTAAACCAATCACATTGGTTTCTTCCCTGGAGGCAGAGCTGCCCTCAGAACTGGGTGAAATAAGGACCACTCCTCTCTGCTCTCAGTATTCCACCCAGTAATCACTCCAGGACCTGATGGGTATAAAACGTGACGTATGAAACTAGATCCTGTACTTCCCCTGCCGTCAGACAGACCAGCCAGGCCTTTAAGGCCTTTAACTGGAGGGTTTGATGTGGTTCTAGAATACTGTGATTTATAAGACAGATCTCATTACTGAGCGCCAATGAGGCTGAACACACTCTGTAACTCTCTCTCTCACCTGCTGAACTGTTCCTGGGCTCTGCTGCCTAGCTAGCTACTACAGTATGTTGCCAAGCGTCTCTAGGAGCAACACCCAGTCCGCGGCCCAAATGGCTCCCTATTCCCTATACAGTATTCAGACCCCTTGACTTTTTCCACATTTTGTTACGTTACAGCCTTATTCTAAAATTGATTAAATACATTTTTCCCCATCAATCTAAACACAATACCCGATAATGACAAAGTGCAAACAGGTTTTTTGAAATTCTTGAACATTTATAAAAAATAGTATTACAGAATTACCTTATTTACATAAGTATTCAAACCCTTTGCCGTGAGACTCGAAATTGAGCTCAGGTGCATCCTGTTTCCAATGATCATCCTTGAGATGTTTCTACAACTTGATTGGAGTCCACCTGTGGTAAATTCAATTGATTGGACATGATTTGGAAAGGCACACACCTGTCTATATAAGGTCCCACAGTTGACAGTGCATGTCAGAGCAAAACCCAAGCCATGAGGTCGAAGGAATTGTTCATAGAGCTCCGAAGCAAGATTGTGTCGAGGCACCGATCTGGGGAAGGGTACCAAAACATTTCTGCAGCATTGAAGGTCCCCAAGATCACAATGGCCTCCATCATTCTTAAATGGAAGAAGTTTGGAACCACCAACACTCTTCCTAGAGCTGGCCACCTGGCAAACTGAGCAATTGGGGGGAAGGGCCTTCGTCAAGGAGTTAACCAAGAACCCGATGGTTACTCTGACACAGCTCCAGAGTTCCTCTGTGGTGATGGGAGAACCTTCCAGTAGGAAAACAATCTCTGCAGCACTCTACCAATCAAAGGGTTATGGAAAAAGATTAGGGTTAGTGAGAAGGGTTAGGGTTAGTGAGAACGGTTAGGGTTAGGAGAATGGTTAGGGTTAGGAGAATGGTTAGGGTTAGTGAGAACGGTTAGGGTTAGTGAGAAGGGTTAGGGTTAGGAGAATGGTTAGGGTTAGGAGAATGGTTAGGGTTTGTGAGAAGGGTTAGAGTTAGGGTTAGTGAGAAGGGTTAGGGTTAGGGTTAGTGAGAAGGGTTAAGGTTAGTGAGAAGGGTTAGGGTTAGTGAGAAGGGTTAAGGTTAGTGAGAAGGGTTAGGGTTAGTGAGAAGGGTTAGGGTTAGTGAGAAGGGTTAAGGTTAAGGTTAGTGAGAAGGGTTATGGGTTAGTGAGAAGGGTTAGGGTTAGTGAGAAGGGTTAGTGAGAAGGGTTAGGGTTAGTGAGAAGGTTTAGGGTTAGTGAGAAGGGTTAAGGTTAGGGTTAGGGAGAAGGGTTAGGGTTAGTGAGAAAGGTTATGGTTAGGGTTAGGGAGAAGGGTTAGGGTTAGGGAGAAGGGTTAGGGTTAGTGAGAAGGGTTAGTGAGAAGGGTTAAGGTTAGTGAGAAGGGTTAGGGTTAGTGAGAAGGGTTAAGGTTAAGGTTAGTGAGAAGGGTTAGGGTTAGTGAGAAGGGTTAGGGTTATTGAGAAGGTTTAGGGTTAGTGAGTAGGGTTAAGGTTAGGGTTAGTGAGAAGGGTTAGGGTTAGTGAGAAAGGTTAAGGTTAGGGTTAGGGAGAAGGGTTAGGGTTAGGGAGAAGGGTTAGGGTTAGGGTTAGTGAGAAGGGTTAGGGTTAGTGAGAAGGGTTAAGGTTAGGGTTAGGGAGAAGGGTTAGGGCTAGGGAGAAGGGTTAGGGTTAGTGAGAAGGGTTAGGGTTAGGGTTAGGGTTAGTGAGAAGGGTTAAGGTTAGGGTTAGGGAGAAGGGTTAGGGTTAGTGAGAAGGGTTAGGGTTAGGGTTAGTGAGAAGGGTTAGGGTTAGGGTTAGGGAGAAGGGTTAGGGTTAGTGAGAAGGGTTAGGGTTAGGGTTAGTGAGAAGGGTTAGGGTTAGGGTTAGTGAGAAGGGTTAGGGTTAGGGTTAGTGAGAAGGGTTAGGGTTAGGGTTAGGGAGAAGGGTTAGGGTTAGTGAGAAGGGTTAGGGTTAGGGTTAGTGAGAAGGGTTAGGGTTAGGGTTAGTGAGAAGGGTTAAGGTTAGGGTTAGTGAGAAGGGTTAGGGTTAGGGTTAGTGAGAAGGGTTAGGGTTAGGGTTAGGGAGAAGGGTTAGGGTTAGTGAGAAGGGTTAGGGTTAGGGTTAGTGAGAAGGGTTAGGGTTAGGGTTAGGGTTAGTGAGAAGGGTTAGGGATAGTGAGAAGGGTTAGTCCCAATTTGAAATGCGCTGCTCGACTAAGGGACCTTACAGATAATTGTATGTCTGGGGTACAGAGATGAGGTAGTCATTCAAAAATCATGTTAAACACTATTATTGAACACCGAGTCCATGCAACTTATTATGTGACTTGTTGAGCAAATTTGAGTCCTAAACTTATTTAGGCTTGCCATAAAAAAAAGGTTTGAATATTTATTGACTCAAGACATTTCAGTTTTCATTTTTAATTAATTTGTTTAAAGAAAATCAAAAACATAAGTCCGCGTTGGCATTATGGGTTATTATGTGTAGGCAACTGACCAAAACATCTACATTTGATAAATGTTTAATTCAGACTTTAAAATAACAAAATGTAACACAAGGCACTGTATGTGAATGTGTGTGTGTATGTGAGTAAGAGTGACAGTGAAGGTGTGTATGTCTGAGTGGGTAGAGACCTGTGGATGGGCATAGAGTCAATGTGGGTAGTCTGTGGGAGAGGCAGAGTAGAAACTGTTCGCCATTTAACAGTCCTATGTCCAGGAGATAGAAGCTGTTTAGGAGTCTGTTAGTCTGAGCCTTGATGCACCGGTACCGCCTGCCGGATAGGAGCATGGAGAACAGTCCTATGGCCAGGAGATAGAAGCTGTTTAGGAGTCTGTTGGTCTGAGCCTTGATGCACCGGTACCGCCTGCCGGATAGGAGCATGGAGAACAGTCCTATGGCCAGGAGATAGAAGCTGTTTAGGAGTCTGTTGGCCTGAGCCTTGATACACCGGTACCGCCTGCCGGATAGGAGCATGGAGAACAGTCCTATGGCCAGGAGATAGAAGCTGTTTAGGAGTCTGTTGGTCTGAGCCTTGATGCACCGGTACCGCCTGCCGGATAGGCGCATGGAGAACAGTCCTATGGCCAGGAGATAGAAGCTGTTTAGGAGTCTGTTGGTCTGAGCCTTGATGCACCGGTACCGCCTGCCGGATAGGAGCATGGAGAACAGTCCTATGGCCAGGAGATAGAAGCTGTTTAGGAGTCTGTTGGTCTGAGCCTTGATGCACCGGTACCGCCTGCCGGATAGGAGCATGGAGAACAGTCCTATGGCCAGGAGATAGAAGCTGTTTAGGAGTCTGTTGGTCTGAGCCTTGATGCACCGGTACCGCCTGCCGGATAGGAGCATGGAGAACAGTCCTATGGCCAGGAGATAGAAGCTGTTTAGGAGTCTGTTGGTCTGAGCCTTGATGCACCGGTACCGCCTGCCGGATAGGAGCATGGAGAACAGTCCTATGGCCAGGAGATAGAAGCTGTTTAGGAGTCTGTTGGTCTGAGCCTTGATGCACCGGTACCGCCTGCCGGATAGGAGCATGGAGAACAGTCCTATGGCCAGGAGATAGAAGCTGTTTAGGAGTTTGTTGGTCTGAGCCTTGATGCACCGGTACCGCCTGCCGGATAGGAGCATGGAGAACAGTGCTATGGCCAGGAGATAGAAGCTGTTTAGGAGTTTGTTGGTCTGAGCCTTGATGCACCGGTACCGCCTGCCGGATAGGAGCATGGAGAATGGGCCTTTCTCAGACACCTCCTGGCATGTATATCCTAGATGGCTGGGAGCTCACCCCATCGCCACAGCAACACTATACCGTGTGATATTATATTTAGCTACTCTCTCGGGTTGGAAGAGGGTTGCCGATGTATCCAACGGTTTGGTAAGTTGTTCAACATGACAAACTTCAGGCCGATGACTTCCACAAATACATAATGTTGAAGTGTTTCATCTAAAATGTTCCCCAGCGTCAGGGCAATAATCAGCCCCTCAGAAAGGGAGTGGAGGGGCACATTGTGAATACAGTGGAGGTTTCCCTCCAGACGAACAGCTGAGAAACACATGTTGGACAGACCTCCTGCTGACTTCCACTGGGCCCCAGGATCCATCTCTATCCGCCACATGCTTTACAACCTACTGAAATACACACAGATATGGATTCTGCAGTATGAAGAAAGTCAGTGTTTTATCTCCTTACATCCAGAAGGCTAAATTACATGAGTATTTACATTGTCCTATTTTTCCTGTGTGTAAGAGGGCAGGTTGTTCTCACTAAGCTATATGGAATTGTTTTAAAAAGGTCATAGCTAGGATTATTTTTCTATTTGATTTGGCATTTTAAGACCCTTTGAAGTATAAAAAAAATACATACACAAAATATTTGATGAAAAAATATTATTGGTCTTCCTGCTATAACCCATACAAACGCATTGAATAACAGATAGTCCTTACTGCTATTAGCCCATAGAAACACATTGAATAACAGATTACTGCTATTAGCCCGTAGAAACACATTGAATAACAGATTACTGCTATTAGCCCATAGAAACACATTGAATAGCAGATTACTGCTATTAGCCCATAGAAACACATTGAATAACAGATTACTGCTATTAGCCCATAGAAACACATTGAATAACAGATTACTGCTATTAGCCCATAGAAACACATTGAATAACAGATAGTCCTCACTGCTATTAGCCCAAAGAAACACATTGAATAACATATTACTGCTATTAGCCCATAGAAACACATTGAATAACAGATAGTCCTCACTGCTATTAGCCCATAGAAACACATTGAATAACAGATTACTGCTATTAGCCCATAGAAACACATTGAATAACAGATTACTGCTATTAGCCCATAGAAACACATTGAATAACAGATAGTCCTCACTGCTATTAGCCCATAGAAACACATTGAATAACATATTACTGCTATTAGCCCATAGAAACACATTGAATAACAGATTACTGCTATTAGCCCATAGAAACACATTGAATAACAGATTACTGCTATTAGCCAATAGAAACACATTGAATAACAGATTACTGCTATTAGCCCATAGAAACACATTGAATAACAGATTACTGCTATTAGCCCATAGAAACACATTGAATAACAGATTACTGCTATTAGCCCATAGAAACACATTGAATAACAGATAGTCCTTACTGCTATTAGCCCATAGAAACACATTGAATAACAGATAGTCCTTACTGCTATTAGCCCATAGAAACCCATTAAATAACAGATAGTCCTTACTGCTATTAGCCCATAGAAATACATTGAATAACAGATAGTCCTTACTGCTATTAGCCCATAGAAACACATTGAATAACAGATTACTGCTATTAGCCCATAGAAACACATTGAATAACAGATAGTCCTTACTGCTATTAGCCCATAGAAACACATTGAATAACAGATAGTCCTTACAGCTATTAGCCAATAACAGATTACTGCTATTAGCCCATAGAAACACATTGAATAACAGATTACTGCTATTAGCCCATAGAAACACATTGAATAACAGATAGTCCTTACTGCTATTAGCCAATAGAAACACATTGAATAACAGATTCAATACATGGAACAACATATAGCCCCCCTCAAAAAAATCCAAAGGAAGATTGTTCTGAAGTGTCTGTCCTATACCTGAGAGATATAATAAAGATCAGGAAACTTTTTTTTTTTAAACTTGTATTTCACCCCTTATTTCTGTCACTAAACAGTCTCCATATAGAGTAAACTGTACTTCCATAAATGTGTCCAAATGTTACCAGGGGACTTTGAGACGAGTCTTGTGGAGTTGTGGGATGTCTTAGAGCAAAACAACTGGCATGTACATGTTGGTGAGGGTCTTAGTGTGTATTAGTATGCAGCCCAAACGGTTGGGACGCTACAGACAGAAGTTGATAGATCTGCTGTAACGGCGAGTCC
The DNA here is from genome assembly GCF_901001165.1 of Salmo trutta. NCBI lineage: Eukaryota > Metazoa > Chordata > Actinopteri > Salmoniformes > Salmonidae > Salmo > Salmo trutta. The sequence goes on from NC_042965.1 coordinate 48,576,820, forward strand.
CAAAACGCTTGTGGGGGTCGTAGAGCAAAACGGAGAACATCTTCCATAGAGGGGTCATAATCATTTGTGGGCCAAACCATTTGAACGCTACAGACGATTTTGTGAGAATATTTTAGGCATGTCTCGTGGTCTGACCAACACTGCTCTAGCTCTGTCACCTTTCACCTCAGATGGGATGTCTCCTGGTCTGTCACCTTTCACCTCAGATGGGATGTCTCCTGGTCTGACCAACACTGCTCTAGCTCTGTCACCTTTCACCTCAGATGGGATGTCTCCTGGTCTGTTACCTTTCACCTCAGATGGGATGTCTCCTGGTCTGTCACCTTTCACCTCAGATGGGATGTCTCGTGGTCTGACCAACACTGCTCTAGCTCTGTCACCTTTCACCTCAGATGGGATGTCTCCTGGTCTGACCAACACTGCTCTAGCTCTGTCACCTTTCACCTCAGATGGGATGTCTCCTGGTCTGTTACCTTTCACCTCAGATGGGATGTCTCCTGGTCTGTCACCTTTCACCTCAGATGGGATGTCTCCTGGTCTGACCAACACTGCTCTAGCTCTGTTACCTTTCACCTCAGATGGGATGTCTCCTGCTCTGACCAACACTGCTCTAGCTCTGTCACCTTTCACCTCAGATGGGATGTCTCCTGGTCTGTCACCTTTCACCTCAGATGGGATGTCTCCTGGTCTGACCAACACTGCTCTAGCTCTGTTACCTTTCACCTCAGATGGGATGTCTCCTGCTCTGACCAACACTGCTCTAGCTCTGTTACCTTTCACCTCAGATGGGATGTCTCCTGGTCTGACCAACACTGCTCTAGCTCTGTTACCTTTCACCGCAGATGGGATGTCTCCTGGTCTGTCACCTTTCACCTCAGATGGGATGTCTCCTGGTCTGACCAACACTGCTCTAGCTCTGTCACCTTTCACCTCAGATGGGATGTCTCCTGGTCTGACCAACACTGCTCTAGCTCTGTCACCTTCCACCTCAGATGGGATGTCTCCTGCTCTGTCACCTTTCACCTCAGATGGGATGTCTCCTGGTCTGACCAACACTGCTCTAGCTCTGTCACCTTTCACCTCAGATGGGATGTCTCCTGGTCTGACCAACACTGCTCTAGCTCTGTCACCTTCCACCTCAAATGGGATGTCTCCTGGTCTGACCAACACTGCTCTAGCTCTGTCACCTTTCACCTCAGATGGGATGTCTCCTGGTCTGTCACCTTTCACCTCAGATGGGATGTCTCCTGGTCTGACCAACACTGCTCTAGCTCTGTCACCTTTCACCTCAGATGGGATGTCTCCTGGTCTGTCACCTTTCATCTCAGATGGGATGTCTCCTGGTCTGACCAACACTGCTCTAGCTCTGTCACCTTTCACCTCAGATGGGATGTCTCCTGGTCTGTTACCTTTCACCTCAGATGGGATGTCTCCTGGTCTGACCAACACTGCTCTAGCTCTGTCACCTTTCACCGCAGATGGAAAAAAACAGATATCTCTAGCTGAAACTGACAGATTTTTATGGGGATTTATTGATTATGCTAATTTGATTTCTGCAGGGGCATCGACCTTAGTTAACAAGTTTGAATTGTTGTTATGAAAATTCAATAAAAAACAATAATTAGTTAATTTCACCAACAACAAAAAAATATATCAGTGGATTTGGTGTATACTGTATCCACTGTGCAGCTTTGCCTATGGATCTTGGGTCCATGAACTGTATGCATACTTTCCGTTTTCATAGTTCACTTTTAAGCCATGGAGAGAGATGATCAATGTTTCATAGACTGTCCTCGATGCTCCCACATGTGCAGTAAGATTTATGAATCTCTGGCACCAGACACAGATCAGAGCCCCCACCAGTCCTGAGAGAGAGGGACATAAATGATGCTGTGAAAATCCCTGTATAGATGCTATGTGAATATCCCTGTATAGATGCTATGTGAATATCCCTGTATAGATGCTATGTGAAAATCCCTGTATAGATGCTATGTGAATATCCCTGTATAAATGCTATGTGAATATCCCTGTATAGATGCTATGTGAATATCCCTGTATAGATGCTATGTGAATATCCCTGTATAGATGCTATGTGAATATCCCTGTATAAATGCTATGTGAATATCCCTGTATAAATGCTATGTGAATATCCCTGTATAAATGCTATGTGAATATCCCTGTATAAATGCTATGTGAATATCCCTGTATAGATGCTATGTGAATATCCCTGTATAAATGCTATGTGAATATCCCTGTATAGATGCTATGTGAATATCCCTGTATAAATGCTATGTGAATATCCCTGTATAAATGCTATGTGAATATCCCTGTATAGATGCTATGTGAATATCCCTGTATAGATGCTATGTGAATATCCCTGTATAGATGATATGTGAATATCCCTGTATAAATGCTATGTGAATATCCCTGTATAGATGCTATGTGAATATCCCTGTATAAATGCTGTGAATATCCCTGTATAAATGCTATGTGAATATCCCTGTATAGATGCTATGTGAATATCCCTGTATAGATGCTATGTGAATATCCCTGTATAAATGCTATGTGAATATCCCTGTATAAATGCTGTGAATATCCCTGTATAAATGCTATGTGAATATCCCTGTATAGATGCTATGTGAATATCCCTGTATAGATGCTATGTGAATATCCCTGTATAGATGCTATGTGAATATCCCTGTATAAATGCTGTGAATATCCCTGTATAGATGCTATGTGAATATCCCTGTATAGATGCTATGTGAATATCCCTGTATAGATGCTATGTGAATATCCCTGTATAGATGCTATGTGAATATCCCTGTATAGATGCTATGTGAATATCCTTGTATAAATGCTATGTGAATATCCCTGTATAGATGCTATGTGAATATCCCTGTATAAATGCTATGTGAATATCCCTGTATAGATGCTATGTGAATATCCCTGTATAAATGCTATGTGAATATCCCTGTATAGATGCTATGTGAATATCCCTGTATAGATGCTATGTGAATATCCCTGTATAAATGCTATGTGAATATCCCTGTATAGATGCTATGTGAATATCCCTGTATAGATGCTATGTGAATATCCCTGTATAAATGCTATGCCATTCATTCCTGTGTAGATATTCCTATTGCATAGCTTACAACATTGTATATTTGTTCTTACCTTTCAGAACCAAAAGTCCATCCTATGGAAACTGCAGATTCCTGTGCTTCTGTGAACACTATAGTGTGTGATGGGGATGAAGACACTACAGTGAGGATGAAGACAGTACAGTGTGTGATGGGGATGAAGACACTACAGTGAGGATGAAGACAGTACAGTGTGTGATGGGGATGAAGACACTACAGTGAGGATGAAGACAGTACAGTGTGTGATGGGGATGAAGACACTATAATAAGGAGAGACGTCCTCCTAAAAGGTAGGCAAAACGTAGCAAGCGTCGCTGTCTACATTCTTGCTGCTTCCAGTTCAGTAGCCATACCTACGAGATCAGGTGCGTATGTGGTCTCAATTAAATAGAGTAGGCTATAGCCTATGATATAGCACGGGGTAGTTATCTTTTCAAGGAAATTGACTTCCTAAATAGGCCCCTGGTTAGGCTATAGTTTACCATATTGCCTAGAAATAGGGCTAAATATTGATCACCCATATTTCTCAGTCTGAAAATCTTCCCATTCCTAAAAGGTAGGCTATAAAAATAGCTGAAGAGAAAGTGCAAGTCTCTCCAACTCTCTACAAACTACATCTAGCATAGTGGCTGATATAGCCCAGTAATACAATGTAAGGGCCATGTGATAATCTCTGGTAATTTAACCTATTTCAACCTATTTTGCGCATTTGATATTGCTTATAGGGTGCAAAATTGCTGGGACAATGGCTGTGAAGTGAGTTGTCACACAGGCCTAAAACAGCATTGCTGGACTGCGGTTGGGTTTGGGACCAGTTCTTGAGGTAGAGGGTGGCAGTCAGACAGAAAGCCAGTTGGTGAAGGCAGAGTGAGGTCTGAAAAGCTGGGGTGCAGGCAGGAGGGGTATGAAGAAATCGGCCCCTTTGCACACCTCTACTGCGCACCATGACAGTGAAACCTGCAAGCTTAGAGCTGTTTATTACAGTCAGTGTGAAAAGTAGGGAATTAGCTAGGGAAACTGACAGATCAATAACATTACATTGCCATACTTAAGTGATCATATCCGAGAAGCCGGGATTTGGATGAGCTAGTGATGCACGATTTCACCTGGCTGGCATAGAAAAATGTGCTCTCTCATCAGGACACTGTTGTTCAGAGGAGCTAGCCAACAACACAGCCAACAACAACACAGCTAAACACAATCCCTTCAAACTGAATCTGGAAAGACTGTAAACTAGCTGCACTTTGTTTCGTTTGACCCGTTTTCTATTGATAGTTCTTTGTATATATCAATAGAAATTCAGCTGAATCATGATTTCGACTGGCTGAGAAAAGATGCCTGCCTGTCTGTCTCATCCCAACACATTCATTACTATGCGACAGCTGGGGATCGAATTTGAGTATTGAAATGTTGCAAATGTCTGAGAGACAGACAGCAAGGTTTAATTAAACAAACCTCTGCTGTTGAAAACTACGTGTTAGTCTAAAATAAACAAACAATGTCTAGATGATTTTTATAGTGGAGGTACATTTTATAAATTGCCTGGCTGGGCTGATGAGACAGTGGATTGTGCAGTCAGATGGAACAGAGTAAATAGGCATTTTAATGTCATAGCCTTAGCCGGTGGTAACTTATGAAATAGACACCGGCTGGAATGCGGTTTTAACCAATCAGCATTCAGGATTAGAACCACCCGTGGTATAATGCCTAATAAAACTCACATTGCACTGATAAAATGTTAGAATATCAATCTTAAATGGTTTGGCCGAAGGTTTCATCGTTTGATTCAGGTCTAGTTTGATTGAGGCAAAAATAATAGCTAATGTAAGCCAACATTTTGGCCAGCTCCCTCTCTAAAGGTACATCAACTGGTGAAAGCTACAAAACATTTCCATAAAACAACAGAAAGTTTAGAAATAGGGTCATAGTTAAAATATTTAGTATTAAGAGGGGGAAGTGTATATGATTCAGTATTATTAAGAGGGGGAAGTGTATATGATTTAGTATTAAGAGGGGGAAATGTATGTGATTCAGTATTAAGAGGGGGAAGTGTATGTGATTTAGTATTAAGAGGGGGAAATGTATGTGATTCAGTATTAAGAGGGGGAAGTGTATATGATTCAGTATTAAGAGGGGGAAGTATATGTGATTCAGTATTAAGAGGGGGAAGTGTATATGATTCAGGATTAAGAGGGGGAAATGTATGTGATTCAGTATTAAGAGGGGGAAGTGTATGTGATTCAGGATTAAGAGGGGGAAGTGTATGTGATTCAGTATTAAGAGGGGGAAATGTATGTGATTCAGTATTAAGAGGGGGAAGTGTATATGATTCAGTATTAAGAGGGGGAAGTGTATGTGATTCAGTATTAAGAGGGGGAAGTGTATATGATTCAGTATTAAGAGGGGGAAGTGTATATGATTCGGTAGTAAAGGTGGAAGTGTATGTGATTCGGTAGTAAAGGGGGAAGTGTATGTGATTCGGTAGTAAAGGGGAAGTGTATGTGATTCGGGATTAAGAGGGGGAAGTGTATATGATTCAGTATTAAGAGGGGGAAGTGTATATGATTCAGTATTAAGAGGGGGAAGTGTAGTGATTCGGTAGTAAAGGGGGAAGTGTAGTGATTCGGTAGTAAAGGGGGAAATGTAGTGATTCGGTAGTAAAGGGGGAAGTGTTTGTGATTCGGTAGTAAAGGGGGAAGTGTAGTGATTCGGTAGTAAAGGGGGAAGTGTAGTGATTCGGTAGTAAAGGGGGAAGTGTTTGTGATTCGGTAGTAAAGGGGGAAGTGTAGTGATTCGGTAGTAAAGGGGGAAGTGTAGTGATTCGGTAGTAAAGGGGGAAGTGTTTGTGATTCGGTATTATTAAGAGGGGGAAGTGTAGTGATTCGGTAGTAAAGGGGGAAGTGTATGTGATTCGGTAGTAAAGGGGTATATCCTAACTTTGTGCCACGCTGATGGCTTCTTTGAAAGCTGCTATCGACATTATTTTACGATTGCTGCTAAGTATCCACTCCATTCCGCTCTGAGTCCGGGTCTACAGTACTTTCAACCTCTCAGGCTCTCAGGCTGCGTCCCAAATGGAACCCTGACCCATAGGGTTCTGGTGAATAGTGAACTATATAATTAACAGGGTTCCATTTGGGACACACTGAGTCTCAGGGTTCCATTTGGAACACACCCACTCTCAGAGTTCCATTTGGAAAACACTCAGTCTCAGGGTTCCATTTGGAACACACTCAGTCTCAGGGTTCCATTTGGAACACACTGAGTCTCAGGGTTCCATTTGGAACACACTCGGCCTCAGGGTTCCATTTGGAACAGACACTTAGTCTCAGGGTTCCTTTTGGAACAGACACTCAGTCTCAGGGTTCCATTTGGAACAGACACTCAGTCTCAGGGTTCCATTTGGAACACACTCATTCTCAGGGTTCCATTTGGAACACACTGAGTCTCAGGGTTCCATTTGGAACACAATCCGCCTCAGGGTTCCATTTGGAACACACTCAGTCTCAGGGTTCCATTTGGAACAGACACTCACTCTCAGGGTTCCATTTGGAACAGACACTCAGTCTCAGGGTTCCATTTGGAACACACACAGTCTCAGGGTTCCATTTGGAACACACTGAGTCTCAGGGTTCCATTTGGAACACACCCAGTCTCAGGGTTCCATTTGGAACACACTGAGTCTCAGGGTTTCATTTGGAACACACTGAGTCTCAGGGTTCCATTTGGAACACACTCAGTCTCAGAGTTGCATTTGGAAAACACTCAGTCTCAGGGTTCCATTTGGAACACACTCAGTCTCAGGGTTCCATTTGGAACACACTGAGTCTCAGGGTTCCATTTGGAACACACTCAGTCTCAGGGTTCCATTTGGAACAAACTGAGTCTCAGGGTTCCATTTGGAACACAGTGAGTCTCAGGGTTCCATTTGGAACACACTGAGTCTCAGGGTTCCATTTGGAAAACACTGAGTCTCAGGGTTCCATTTGGGAGACACTCAGTCTCAGGGTTCCATTTGGAACACACTCAGTCTCAGGGTTCCATTTGGAACACACTCAGTCTCAGTGTTCCATTTGGAACAGACACTCAGTCTCAGGGTTCCATTTGGAACATACTCAGCCTCAGGGTTCCATTTGGAACAGACACTCAGTCTCAGGGTTCCATTTGGAACACACACAGTCTCAGGGTTCCATTTGGAACAGACACTCTGTCTCAGGGTTCCATTTGGAACACACTCAGTCTCAGGGTTCCATTTGGAACACACTCAGTCTCAAGGTTCCATTTGGAGCACACTCAGTCTCAGAGTTCCATTTGGAAAACACTGTCTCAGGGTTCCATTTGGAACACACTGAGTCTCAGGGTTCCATTTGGAACACACTCAGTCTCAGGGTTCCATTTGGAACACACTGAGTCTCAGGGTTCCATTTGGAACACACTGAGTCTCAGGGTTCCATTTGGAACACACTCAGCCTCAGGGTTCCATTTGGAACAGACACTTAGTCTCAGGGTTCCTTTTGGAACAGACACTCAGTCTCAGGGTTCCATTTGGAACACACACAGTCTCAGGGTTCCATTTGGAACACACTGAGTCTCAGGGTTCCATTTGGAACACACTCATTCTCAGGGTTCCATTTGGAACACACTGAGTCTCAGGGTTCCATTTGGAACACACTCATTCTCAGGGTTCCATTTGGAACACACTGAGTCTCAGGGTTCCATTTGGAACACACTGAGTCTCAGGGTTCCATTTGGAACACACTCAGTCTCAGAGTTCCATTTGGAAAACACTCAGCCTCAGGGTTCCATTTGGAACACACTGAGTCTCAGGGTTCCATTTGGAACACACTGAGTCTCAGGGTTCCATTTGGAACACAACCAGTCTCAGGGTTCCATTTGGAACACACTGAGTCTCAGGGTTCCATTTGGAAAACACTGAGTCTCAGGGTTCCATTTGGAACACAACCAGTCTCAGGGTTCCATTTGGAACACACTGAGTCTCAGGGTTCCATTTAGAACACACTTAGTCTCAGGGTTCCATTTGGAAAACACTCAGTCTCATGGTTCCATTTGGAACACACTAAGTCTCAGGGTTCCATTTGGAACACACTGAGTCTCAGGGTTCCATTTGGAACACACTCAGTCTCAGGGTTCCATTTGGAACACACTCAGTCTCAGGGTTCCATTTGGAACACACTCAGTCTCAGGGTTCCATTTGGGAGACACACAGTTTCAGGGTTCCATTTGGAACACACCCAGTCTCAGGGTTCCATTTGGAACACACTCAGTCTCAGGGTTCCATTTGGAACACACTCAGTCTCAGGGTTCCATTTGGAACACACTCAGTCTCAGGGTTCCATTTGGGAGACACACAGTTTCAGGGTTCCATTTGGAACACACTCAGTCTCAGGGTTCCATTTGGAACACACTCAGTCTCAGGGTTCAATTTGGAACACACTCAGTCTCAGGGTTCCATTTGGAACAGACACTCAGTCTCAGGGATCTATTTGGAACACACTCAGTCTCAGGGTTCCATTTGGAACAGACATTCAGTCTCAGGGTTCCATTTGGAACACACTCAGCCTCAGGGTTCCATTTGGGAGACACACAGTTTCAGGGTTCCATTTGGAACACACTCAGTCTCAGGGTTCCATTTGGAACACACTCAGTCTCAGGGTTCCATTTGGAACAGACACTCAGTCTCAGGGTTCCATTTGGAACACACTCAGTCTCAGGGTTCCATTTGGAACACACTCAGTCTCAGGGTTCCATTTGGAACACATTCAGTCTCAGGGTTCCATTTGGAACAGACACTCAGTCTCAGGGTTCCATTTGGAACACACTCAGCCTCAGGGTTCCATTTGGAACACACAAAGCCTCAGGGTTCCATTTGGGAGACACTCAGTCTCAGGGTTCCATTTGGAACAGACACTCTGTCTCAGGGTTCCATTTGGAACACACTGAGTCTCAGGGTTCCATTTGGAACACACTTAGTCTCAGGGTTCCATTTGGAACACACTCAGTCTCAGGGTTCCATTTGGAACACACTCAGTCTCAGGGTTCCATTTGGAACAGACACTCAGTCTCAGGGTTCCATTTGGAACCCACACAGTTTCAGGGTTCCATTTGGAACACACTGCCTCAGGGTTCCATTTGGAATACACAAAGTCTCAAGGTTCCGTTTGGAACACACTCAGTCTCAGGGTTCCATTTGGAACACAGATTTTAACGATCCAATTTGACCAGTTTTATATCACATTAGATTATACTGGATATGGTATTGTTTGGGAAAGCAAAGAATAATATTGGTCCATAGGGGATGACAAAGCCATTTACTTCCTTCAGGTTGACTAACTGATGAGAAAAGTTTGGTGCTTGCAAGGACCTGGCAGGGAGAGGAATTGGTCCATGGCTGATTCCCAAAGCCCTATGGACCCTTATCAAAGTAATGATCTACATAGTGAATAGGGTGCCATTTAGGACACAGCCCATATGTTTTAAAGATGGTGTATCTGGTCTAGTCTGCTGTATCTGGTCTGGTCTGGTCTGGTCTGGTCTGCTGGGGACTGCTGTGGTCTGGTCGGGTCTGCTGTGGTCTGCTGTGGTCTGGTCTGGTTTGGTCTGGTCTGGTCTGCTGTGGTCTGGTCTGCTGTGGTCTGGTCTGGTGTAGTCTGGTCTGGTTTGGTCTGGTCTGGTCTTCTGTGGTCTGGTCTGGTTTAGTCTAGTCTGGTCTGCTGTGGTCTGGTCTGGTCTGGTCTGGTTTGCTGTAGTCTGGTCTGGTCTGGTTTGGTCTAGTCTGGTCTGCTGTGGTCTGCTGTGGTCTGTTCTGCTGTGGTCTGCTTTGGTCTGGTTTGCTGTGGTCTGGTCTGCTGTGGTCTGCTGTGGTCTGGTCTGGTCTGCTGTGGTCTGATCTGCTATGGTCTGGTCTGTTGTGGTCTGCTGTGGTCTGCTGTGGTCTGGTCTGGTCTGCTGTGGTCTGGTCTGCTGTGGTCTGGTCTGGTCTGGTTTGCTGTAGTCTGGTGTGCTTTGGTCTAGTCTGGTCTGCTGTGGTCTGGTCTGGTCTGGTCTGCTGTGGTCTGGTCTGCTGTGGTCTGGTCTGCTGTGGTCTGCTGTGGTCTGCTGTGGTCTGGTCTGGTTTGGTCTGGTCTGGTCTGCTGTGGTCTGGTCTGGTCTGGTCTGCTGTGGTCTGGTCTGCTGTGGTCTGGTCTGCTGTGGTCTGGTCTGCTGTGGTCTGCTGTGGTCTGGTCTGCTGTGGTCTGCTGTGGTCTGCTGTGGTCTGGTCTGATGTGGTCTGGTCTGCTGTGGTCTGGTCTGCTGTGGTCTGGTCTGGTCTGGTTTGCTGTAGTCTGGTCTGGTTTGGTCTAGTCTGGTCTGCTGTTGTCTGCTGTGGTCTGCTGTGGTCTGGTCTGGTCTGCTGTGGTCTGGTCTGCTGTGGTCTGGTCTGCTGTGGTCTGCTGTGGTCTGGTCTGGTCTGGTCTGCTGTGGTCTGGTCTGGTTTAGTCTAGTCTGGTCTGCTGTGGTCTGGTCTGGTCTGGTTTGCTGTAGTCTGGTCTGGTCTGGTTTGGTCTAGTCTGGTCTGCTGTGGTCTGCTGTGGTCTGTCCTGCTGTGGTCTGCTTTGGTCTGGTCTGCTGTGGTCTGGTCTGCTGTGGTCTGCTGTGGTCTGCTGTGGTCTGCTGTGGTCTGGTCTGCTGTGGTCTGGTCTGCTGTGGTCTGGTCTGCTGCGGTCTGCTGTGGTCTGATCTGGTCTGCTGTGGTCTGGTCTGCTGTGGTCTGGTCTGTTGTGGTCTGGTCTGCTGTGGTCTGCTGTGGTCTGGTCTGTTGTGGTCTGCTGTGGTCTGCTGTGGTCTGGTCTGGTCTGCTGTGGTCTGGTCTGCTGTGGTCTGGTCTGGTCTGGTTTGCTGTAGTCTGGTCTGGTTTGGTCTAGTCTGGTCTGCTGTGGTCTGATCTGGTCTGGTCTGGTCTGGTCTAGTCTGCTGTATCTGGTCTGGTCAGGTCTGGTCTGCTGTGGTCTGGTCTGGTCTGCTGTGGTCTGGTCTGCTGTGGTCTGGTCTGCTGTGGTCTGCTGTGGTCTGGTCTGCTGTGGTCTGCTGTGGTCTGGCCTGCTTTGGTCTGGTCTGCTGTGGTCTGGTCTGCTGTGGTCTGCTGTGGTCTGCTGTGGTCTGGTCTGCTGTGGTCTGGTCTGCTGTGGTCTGGTCTGCTGTGGTCTGCTGTGGTCTGGTCTGGTCTGCTGTGGTCTGGTCTGCTGTGGACTGGTCTGATGTGGTCTGCTGTGGTCTGCTGTGGTCTGGTCTGGTCTGGTCTGCTGTGGTCTGGTCTGGTTTGGTCTGGTCTGGTCTGCTGTGGTCTGGTCTGGTTTGGTCTGGTCTGGTTTGCTGTAGTCTGGTCTGGTCTGGTTTGCTGTAGTCTGGTCTGCTGTGGTCTGGTCTGCTGTGGTCTGGTCTGGTCTGCTGTGGTCTGGTCTGCTGTGGTCTGGTCTGGTCTGCTGTGGTCTGGTCTGCTGTGGTCTGGTCTGCTTTGGTCTGGTCTGCTGTGGTCTGGTCATTCCTCACTGACTGCTGAGCTGCTTGTAACAAACTGGACTCCCCCAAGGAGGATCTGGTGACGCAAGAGTGGCCATTGACAAAGACTCCTATCCCCTCTCTCTTTCTCTGTCTTCCTCTTTTATTGTTTCTTTCATCAGGTTTCAGCGGCAGGAGTATCTCATCTACTTTTATGACTTCCTTTTAACGCCTTGTAATAATGATGCCGTTTCACTGCTATAGTAATGGTCCAGTTTCTGGCCCCTGTAGTAACAAGCATTAGAACATGTCCAACTTGCTGACTTTTGGAGCTGGGATTGGAGCTGGGATTGGAGCTGGGATTGGAGCTGGGATTGGAGCTGGGATTGGAGCTGGGATTGGAGCTGGGATTGTATTGTACTTCATTAAATAATTTTTGTCAGAAAAACGTAGCTGTAATGTTATACTGATGAGTCAAATATATTGTCACCCTTGTATGATTCACTATTTCCTATAAAATCAGTTGAAATTGAAAAAGCTTTTGGTCTTTACAAATGTACTGTATTTGTTTGATTTACAACTGCATAGGACTACGAAAAACAAACATTAGAACTGAAATTGAAATGGCTTTACTTCAAAGTTTAACATGGTCTGGATTTAAATATTTGCCATTCAAATTAATTTGGTTGGAGGCAATGATTGTTTACTGTGTAATATATCTCACCTATTGGTGCCTACAGGGCGAAAATAGCCATTCAACCAGCTATTTAAATAAAATACACAACATTGCACTCCATTGTAAAGAGCAAAGGGTAGTAATATATTTGACCGCGTCTGTATGTTATATCATGGGATGTGTTGGAGTGGACTTATATGGATGGCACCACCCAGCTACAGCCAGCTCTATCACAAGAGCTTGGCTCCGAGCACCAACCTCCAAACTCCAACCTCCGTCCGCTGATAATCTGACACAGAACGCATTTTATAACACAAACATCAGAATCCTCCGTCTGCAACTGCCATCGATAAAAGACAATACTGTGCAGGCGTCTTCATCGACCTGGCCAAGGCTTTCGACAGTCAATCACAGTATTCTTATCGGCAGACTCAACAGCCTTGGTTTCTCAAATGACTGCCTCGCCTGGTTCCCCAACTTCTTCTCAGACAGAGTTCAGTGTGTCAAATCGGAGGGCCTGTCGTCCGGACCTCTGGCAGTCTCTATGGGGGTGCCACAGGGTTCAATTCTCAGGCCGACTCTTTTCTCTGTATATATCAATGATGTCGCTCTTGCTGCTGGTGATTCTTTGATCCACCTCTACACAGACGACACCATTCTGTATACTTCTGGCCCTTCTTTGGACACTGTGTTAACTAACCTCCAAATGAGCTTCAAAGCCATACAACTCTCCTTCCATGGCCTCCAACTGCTCTTAAACGTTAGTAAAACTAAATGCATGCTCTTCAATCGATCGCTGCCCGCACCTGCTCACCCGTCTAGCATCACTACTCTGGACGGTTCTTACTTAGAATATGTGGACAACTACAAATACCTAGGTGTCTGGTTAGACTGTAAACTCTCCTTCCAGACTCACATTAAGCATCTCCAATCCAAAATTAAATCTAGAATCGGCTTCCTAGTTAGATATGATAGTTATATTAGTTAGAGATGATAGTTATATTAGTTAGAGATGATAGTTATATTAGTTAGAGATGATAGTTATATTAGTTAGAGATGATAGTTATATTAGTTAGATATGACAGTTATATTAGTTAGATATAATAGTTATATTAGTTAGAGATATTAGTTAGAGATGATAGTTATATTAGTTAGATATGATAGTTATATTAGTTAGAGATATTAGTTAGATATGATAATTATATTAGTTAGAGATGATAGTTATATTAGTTAGATATGATAGTTATATTAGTTAGAGATGATAGTTATATTAGTTAGAGATGATAGTTATATTAGTTAGAGATGATAGTTATATTAGTTAGATATGATTGTTATATTAGTTAGAGATATTAGTTAGAGATGATAGTTATATTAGTTAGAGATGATAGTTATATTAGTTAGAGATGATAGTTATATTAGTTAGAACTGATAGTTATATTAGTTAGATATGATTGTTATATTAGTTAGAGATATTAGTTAGAGATGATAGCTGTTTCCCACATGATGGAGTTATTTTGGTTAGAGTTGAGCTGTGTTTCAGTCTGGTTAGACAAGGTGCTTCCTACAGTACAGTACAGTATACTATATAACAGTACAGTACAGTATAGTATATAACAGTACAGTACAGTATAGTATATAACAGTACAGTATAGTATATAACAGTACAGTACAGTATAGTATATAACAGTACAGTACAGTATAGTATATAACAGTACAGTATAGTATATAACAGTACAGTACAGTATAGTATATAACAGTACAGTACAGTATAGTATATAACAGTACAGTATAGTATATAACAGTACAGTACAGTATAGTATAACAGTACAGTATAGTATAATAACAGTACAGTATAGTATATACAGTACAGTACAGTACAGTACAGTATAACAGTACAGTATAGTATAACAGTACAGTACAGTATAGTATATAACAGTACAGTACAGTATAGTATATAACAGTACAGTACAGTATAGTATATAACAGTACAGTATAGTATATAACAGTACAGTACAGTACAGTATAGTATATAACAGTACAGTACAGTATAGTATATAACAGTACAGTATAGTATATAACAGTACAGTATAGTATATAACAGTACAGTACAGTATATAACAGTGGTAAAAAAAAGCCTATACTAAAGAAGTCTATGCACCTGACCTGGCATTAACACTTCCTATAAAATGTCTGCACTGTGAGCCCTTTGGTGACCAGACCTTCTAGACCAGCTGCCTCTGATGGACTGTTGGTGCTTCAAACCATTCTTGTCACAGTGATGCAGGGTTTCTCTTTAGGAGCTACAATACCAGAGGAATGTCCTAAACACACAGAGGATCTGGAACGTACATCTGGATCAGTGGAGGCTGCTGGAGAGAGGAAGGCACATAATAATGTCTGGAACGGAGCGAATGGAATGGCATCATACATATGGAAACCATGTGTTTAATGTATTTGATAGCATTCCACCATTCCGCTCCAGTCATTACCACGAGCCCGTCCTCCCCAATTAAGATGCCACCAACCTCCTTTGATGTGAATATAAAAATGAGTGCATGAAACTCTGCTGGAGGTTTTTCCTTTCTTTTGGAGGTCTCTTTTTTCCTCTCCTGTCTTCTCCACCCAGCCATGCCATATGGCTAGTTATGATCTAGTCATGATCTCTGTCTGTCTTTAACAAGTGCTCTCAACCTCCTCGGTCTCACCCTCTGCCCCTTGGGCCCCCTCCACCGGCCTTCTCTTTCTCCTCATGTCTTCTCCTCCTCCTCTTGTCTTCTCCTTCTCCTCTTGTCTTCTCCTTCTCCTCTTGTCTTCTCCTTCTCCTCTTGTCTTCTCCACTTGTCTTCTCCTTCTCCTCTTGTCTTCTCCTTCTCCTCTTGTCTTCTCCTTCTCCTCTTGTTTTCTACTCTTGTCTTCTCCTTCTCCTCTTGTCTCCGCCTTCTCCTCTTGTCTTCTCCTTCTCCTCTTGTCTTCTCCTCTGGTCTTCTCCTTCTCCTCTTGTCTTCTCCTTCTCCTCTTGTCTTCTCCTTCTCCTCTTGTCTTCTCCTTCTCCTTCTCCTCTTGTCTTGTCTTCTCCTTCTCCTTTTGTCTTCTCCTCTTGTCTCATACTTTCCTCTTGTTTTCTCCCTCTCCTCTTGTCTTCTCCTCTTCCTCTTGTCTTCTCCTCTTGTCTTCTCCTTCTCCTCATGTCTTCTCCTTCTCCTCTTGTCTTCTCCTTCTCCGCATGTCTTCTCCTTCATCTCATGTCTTCTCCTTCTCCTCCTGTCTTCTCCTCTTGTCTTCTCCTCTTGTCTTCTCCTTCTCTGTCTTCTCCTTCTACTCTTGTCTTCTCCTTCTCTCTTGTCTTCTCCTTCTCTCTTGTCTTCTCCTTCTGTTCTTGTCTTCTCCTTCTCCTCTTGTCTTCTCCTTCTCCTCTTGTCTTCTCCCTCTCTTCTTGTCTTTTACTTCTCCTCTTGCCTTCCTTGTCCTCTTTTCTTCTCCTCATGTCTTCTCCTTCTCCTCTGGTCTTCTCTTTCTCCTCACATCTTCTCCTTCTCCTCTTGTCTTCTCTTTCTCCTCATGTCTTCTCCTTCTCCTCATCTTCTCCTTCTCCTCTTGTCTTTTTCTTGTTCCTCTTCTCCCCCCCCCCGGCTCCCACATCTGCTCAAAATATAACTTGAAGTGTATCACCTTATCCCTTTGTTGATCATCTCCCTGGATAACCATGTGGAATCCTCATCTTCTGTTGATCATCTCCCAGGATAACCATGTGGAATCCCCATCTTCTCCCCTACTATTTCCAAAAGTATTTTATTGGCGACCGGTTACTGAGCCTAATGCTTAGCAGAAGCAGAGCTAGTAGCACACATGATATCTTAACTGGAACAATCTACATGTTGCTGTTTCCACTGATCTGCCGATGTGTCGAGGATCCTGAGGGCCAAAGCCATAATGTCAGCTTTGAAAAAAAAGTTATTATTGTGTCTGTAGATCACAGAGATGGGTGGATGCAGTGACGCGGAACAACATTACCATCATCATCCATAACGGCTCCAGTATTCTATTATGTGGATCTGAGATGAAATCGAACAGTAGCTTGTCTGTAATATATTATGGTGGAGTGTAATGAAAACATGTTCATCTACTTCTATAAAATCTCCAGATTTCAACATGTCCTGAGAGAGTTACGAGTTCACATTCACATTGACAGGGCTGTAGTGGAGCAGGTCGAGAGCTTCAAGTTGCTCTGTGTCCACATCACTAAGGATCTAGCATGGTCCAAACACACCAACACAGTTGTGAAGAGGGAACAACAATGCTTCTTCCTCCGCAGGAGGCTGAAAAGATTTGGCATGGACCCTCAGATCCTCAAAAAGTTCAGCAGCTGCACCAATGAGAGCATCTTGACAGGCTGCATCATCGCTTGGTATGGCAACTGCTTGACATCTGACTGTAAGGCGCTACAGAGGGTGATGCGTACTGCCCAGTACATCGCTGGGGCCGAGCTCCGTGCCACCAGGACCTTAATACAAGGCGCTGTCAGAGGAAGGAACTAATTGTCAAAGACTCCAGCCACCCAAGCCATAGACTGTTATATCTGCTACAGCACAACAAGCGGTACCACTGCTACAGCACAACAAGCGGTACCACTGCTACAGCGCAACAAGCGGTACCACTGCTACAGCGCAACAAGCGGTACCACTGCTACAGCGCAACAAGCGGTACCACTGCTACAGCGCAACAAGCGGTACCACTGCTACAGCGCAACAAGCGGTACCACTGCTACAGCACAACAAGCGGTACCACTGCTACAGCGCAACAAGCGGTACCACTGCTACAGCACAACAAGCGGTACCAGTGCACCAAGTCTGGAACCAGTCGCACACTTAACGCGTTCTACATCAAGACATAACATTTCAAAACTGCTAAAAATCTAATCAAACGGCAGGCTGAATTGAACCTTATTTGCTGTAACTCTCTTGTACTGACTCTACCCACACACTGGACTCTACCCAACACACTGGACCCTACCCAACACACTGGACTCTACCCACACACTGGATTCTACCCACACACTGGACTCTACCCACACACTGACTATACCCACACACTGGACTCTACCCACACACTGGACTCTACCCACACACTGGACTCTATCCACACACTGGATTCTACCCACACACTGGACTCTACCCACACACTGGACTCTACCCACACACTGGACTCTACCCACACACTGACTGGACTCTACCCCCACACTGGACTCTACCCACACACTGGATTCTACCCCCACACTGGACTCTACCAACACACTGGACTCTATCCACACACTGGACTCTACCCACACACTGGACTCTACCCACACACTGACTGGACTCTACCCCCACACTGGACTCTACCCACACACTGGACTCTACCAACACACTGGACTCCACCCACACACTGGACTCCACCCACACACTGACTGGACTCTACCCACACACTGGACTCCACCCACACTGACTGGACTCCACCCACACACTGGACTCCACCCACACACTGGACTCTACCCACACACTGGACTCCACCCACACACTGGACTCCACCCACACACTGGACTCCACCCACACACTGGACTCCACCCACGCACTGGACTCTACCCACACACTGGACTCCACTCACACACTGGACTCCACCCACACACTGGACTCCACCCACACACTGGACTCCACTCACACACTAACAGGACTGACCACCTGCTCTGATTCTCTGCACCTTGGCACACATGCTCTCACTCATGTACACACACACACACACCACACACACACACACACACACACACACACACACACACACACCCACACACACACACACACACACACACAGAGAGAGAGAGAGACATTCATGCTACACACACACACACACACACACACACACACACACACACACACACACACACACACTCCACCCACACACTGGACTCCACCCACACACTGGACTCTACCCACACACTGGACTCCACCCACACACTGGACTCCACCCACACACTGGACTCCACCCACACACTGGACTCCACCCACACTGACTGGACTTGGCACACATGCTCTCACTCATGTACACACACACACACAACACACACACACACACACACACACACACACACACACACACACACACACAGAGAGAGAGACATTCATGCTACACACACACACACACACACACACACACACACACACACACACACACACACACACACACACACACACACACACACAACTACCAGACTCGTGTTATGCTGCTCAGTTTATACACAGACCCCCCCCTTCCTCAATACCCATGTAAATATTGGATTATAAATAGTACATTCCTGTATTATACTGATGCTAAAATGTTTATTCTACTGAGACATTTACTTTATGTTCCTGTTATTATATTTGAGTCATTCTTATTGTTGTTGAATTGTCCAGAAGGAACCTGCAAGTAAGCATTTCATTAGACAATGTATACCATCAGAGATGACAGAACGGACTGATCCAATAACATCAGAGATGACAGAACGGACTGATCCAATAACATCAGAGATGACAGAACGGACTGATCCAATAACATCAGAGATGACAGAACGGACTGATCCAATAACATCAGAGATGACAGAACGGACTGATCCAATAACATCAGAGATGACAGAACGGACTGTTCCAATAACATCAGAGATGACAGAACGGACTGATCCAATAACATCAGAGATGACAGAACGGACTGATCCAATAACATCAGAGATGACAGAACGGACTGATCCAATAACATCAGAGATGACAGAATGGACTGATCCAATAACATCAGAGATGACAGAACGGACTGATCCAATAACATCAGAGATGACAGAACGGACTGATCCAATAACATCAGAGATGACAGAACGGACTGATCCAATAACATCAGAGATGACAGAACGGACTGATCCAATAACATCAGAGATGACAGAACGGACTGTTCCAATAACATCAGAGATGACAGAACGGACTGATCCAATAACATCAGAGATGACAGAACGGACTGATCCAATAACATCAGAGATGACAGAACGGACTGATCCAATAACATCAGAGATGACAGAACGGACTGATCCAATAACATCAGAGATGACAGAACGGACTGATCCAATAACATCAGAGATGACAGAATGGACTGATCCAATAACATCAGAGATGACAGAACGGACTGTTCCAATAACATCAGAGATGACAGAACGGACTGATCCAATAACATCAGAGATGACAGAACGGACTGATCCAATAACATCAGAGATGACAGAACGGACTGATCCAATAACATCAGAGATGACAGAACGGCCTGATCCAATAACATCAGAGATGACAGAACGGACTGATCCAATAACATCAGAGATGACAGAACGGACTGATCCAATAACATCAGAGATGACAGAACGGCCTGATCCAATAATATCAGAGATGACAGAACGGACTGTTCCAATAACATCAGAGATGACAGAACGGACTGATCCAATAACATCAGAGATGACAGAACGGACTGATCCAATAACATCAGAGATGACAGAACGGACTGATCCAATAACATCAGAGATGACAGAACGGACTGATCCAATAACATCAGAGATGACAGAACGGACTGATCCAATAACATCAGAGATGACAGAACGGACTGATCCAATAACATCAGAGATGACAGAACGGACTGTTCCAATAACATCAGAGATGACAGAACGGACTGATCCAATAACATCAGAGATGAAAGAACGGACTGATCCAATAACATCAGAGATGACAGAACGTACTGTTCCAATAACATCAGAGATGACGGAACGGACTGATCCAATAACATCAGAGATGACAGAACGTACTGATCCAATAACATCAGAGATGACAGAACGGCCTGATCCAATAACATCAGAGATGACAGAACGGACTGATCCAATAACATCAGAGATGACAGAACGGACTGATCCAATAACATCAGAGATGACAGAACGGACTGATCCAATAACATCAGAGATGACAGAACGGACTGATCCAATAACATCAGAGATGACAGAACGGACTGATCCAATAACATCAGAGATGACAGAACGGACTGTTCCAATAACATCAGAGATGACAGAACGGACTGATCCAATAACATCAGAGATGACAGAACGGCCTGTTCCAATAACATCAGAGATGACAGAACGGACTGATCCAATAACATCAGAGATGACAGAACGGACTGATCCAATAACATCAGAGATGACAGAACGGACTGATCCAATAACATCAGAGATGACAGAACGGACTGATCCAATAACATCAGAGATGACAGAACGGACTGATCCAATAACATCAGAGATGACAGAACGGACTGATCCAATAACATCAGAGATGACAGAACGGACTGATCCAATAACATCAGAGATGACAGAACGGACTGATCCAATAACATCAGAGATGACAGAACGGACTGATCCAATAACATCAGAGATGACAGAACGGACTGATCCAATAACATCAGAGATGACAGAACGGACTGATCCAATAACATCAGAGATGACAGAACGGACTGATCCAATAACATCAGAGATGACAGAACGGACTGATCCAATAACATCAGAGATGACAGAACGGACTGATCCAATAACATCAGAGATGACAGAACGGACTGATCCAATAACATCAGAGATGACAGAACGGACTGATCCAATAACATCAGAGATGACAGAACGGACTGATCCAATAACATCAGAGATGACAGAACGGCCTGTTCCAATAACATCAGAGATGACAGAACGGACTGATCCAATAACATCAGAGATGACAGAACGGACTGATCCAATAACATCAGAGATGACAGAACGGACTGATCCAATAACATCAGAGATGACAGAACGGACTGATCCAATAACATCAGAGATGACAGAACGGACTGATCCAATAACATCAGAGATGACAGAACGGACTGTTTCAATAACATCAGAGATGACAGAACGGACTGATCCAATAACATCAGAGATGACAGAACGGACTGATCCAATAACATCAGAGATGACAAAACGGAATGATCCAATAACATCAGAGATGACAGAACGGACTGATCCAATAACATCAGAGATGACAGAACGGTCTGATCCAGTAACATCAGAGATGACAGAACGGACTGATCCAGTAACATCAGAGATGACAGAACGGACTGTTCCAGTAACATCAGAGATGACAGAACGGACTGATCCAGTAACATCAGAGATGACAGAACGGACTGATCCAGTAACATCAGAGATGACAGAACGGACTGATCCAATAACATCAGAGATGACAGAACGGACTGATCCAATAACATCAGAGATGACAGAACGGACTGATCCAATAACATCAGAGATGACAGATCGGACTGTTCCAATAACATCAGAGATGACAGAACGGACTGATCCAATAACATCAGAGATGACAGAACGGACTGATCCAATAACATCAGAGATGACAGAACGTACTGTTCCAATAACATCAGAGATGACAGAACGGACTGATCCAATAACATCAGAGATGACAGAACGTACTGATCCAATAACATCAGAGATGACAGAACGTACTGATCCAATAACATCAGAGATGACAGAACGGACTGATCCAATAACATCAGAGATGACAGAACGGACTGATCCAATAACATCAGAGATGACAGAACGGACTGATCCAATAACATCAGAGATGACAGAACGGACTAATCCAATAACATCAGAGATGACAGAACGGACTGATCCAATAACATCAGAGATGACAGAACGGACTGTTCCAATAACATCAGAGATGACAGAACGGTCTGATCCAATAACATCAGAGATGACAGAACGGACTGATCCAATAACATCAGAGATGACAGAACGGACTGATCCAATAACATCAGAGATGACAGAACGGACTGATCCAATAACATCAGAGATGACAGAACGGACTGTTCCAATAACATCAGAGATGACAGAACGGACTGATCCAATAACATCAGAGATGACAGAACGGACTGATCCAATAACATCAGAGATGACAGAACGGACTAATCCAATAACATCAGAGATGACAGAACGGACTGATCCAATAACATCAGAGATGACAGAACGGCCTGTTCCAGTAACATCAGAGATGACAGAACGGACTGATCCAGTAACATCAGAGATGACAGAACGGACTGATCCAGTAACATCAGAGATGACAGAACGGACTGATCCAATAACATCAGAGATGACAGAACGGACTGATCCAATAACATCAGAGATGACAGAACGGACTGATCCAATAACATCAGAGATGACAGAACGGACTGTTCCAATAACATCAGAGATGACAGAACGGACTGATCCAATAACATCAGAGATGACAGAACGGACTGATCCAATAACATCAGAGATGACAGAACGGACTGATCCAATAACATCAGAGATGACAGAACGGACTGATCCAATAACATCAGAGATGACAGAACGGACTGATCCAATAACATCAGAGATGACAGAACGGACTGATCCAATAACATCAGAGATGACAGAACGGACTGATCCAATAACATCAGAGATGACAGAACGGACTGATCCAATAACATCAGAGATGACAGAACGGACTGATCCAACAACATCAGAGATGACAGAACGGACTGATCCAATAACATCAGAGATGACAGAACGGCCTGTTCCAATAACATCAGAGATGACAGAACGGCCTGTTCCAATAACATCAGAGATGACAGAACGGACTGATCCAATAACATCAGAGATGACAGAACGGACTGATCCAATAACATCAGAGATGACAGAACGGACTGATCCAATAACATCAGAGATGACAGAACGGACTGATCCAATAACATCAGAGATGACAGAACGGACTGTTTCAATAACATCAGAGATGACAGAACGGACTGATCCAATAACATCAGAGATGACAGAACGGACTGATCCAATAACATCAGAGATGACAAAACGGAATGATCCAATAACATCAGAGATGACAGAACGGACTGATCCAATAACATCAGAGATGACAGAACGGTCTGATCCAGTAACATCAGAGATGACAGAACGGACTGATCCAGTAACATCAGAGATGACAGAACGGACTGTTCCAGTAACATCAGAGATGACAGAACGGACTGATCCAGTAACATCAGAGATGACAGAACGGACTGATCCAGTAACATCAGAGATGACAGAACGGACTGATCCAGTAACATCAGAGATGACAGAACGGACTGATCCAGTAACATCAGAGATGACAGAACGGACTGATCCAATAACATCAGAGATGACAGAACGGACTGATCCAATAACATCAGAGATGACAGAACGGACTGATCCAATAACATCAGAGATGACAGATCGGACTGTTCCAATAACATCAGAGATGACAGAACGGACTGATCCAATAACATCAGAGATGACAGAA
Source organism: Salmo trutta (assembly GCF_901001165.1). Lineage (NCBI taxonomy): Eukaryota > Metazoa > Chordata > Actinopteri > Salmoniformes > Salmonidae > Salmo > Salmo trutta. The sequence continues at coordinate 48,600,531 of NC_042965.1, forward strand.
CGGACTGATCCAATAACATCAGAGATGACAGAACGTACTGTTCCAATAACATCAGAGATGACAGAACGGACTGATCCAATAACATCAGAGATGACAGAACGTACTGATCCAATAACATCAGAGATGACAGAACGTACTGATCCAATAACATCAGAGATGACAGAACGGACTGATCCAATAACATCAGAGATGACAGAACGGACTGATCCAATAACATCAGAGATGACAGAACGGACTGATCCAATAACATCAGAGATGACAGAACGGACTGATCCAATAACATCAGAGATGACAGAACGGACTGATCCAATAACATCAGAGATGACAGAACGGACTGTTCCAATAACATCAGAGATGACAGAACGGTCTGATCCAATAACATCAGAGATGACAGAACGGACTGATCCAATAACATCAGAGATGACAGAACGGACTGATCCAATAACATCAGAGATGACAGAACGGACTGATCCAATAACATCAGAGATGACAGAACGGACTGTTCCAATAACATCAGAGATGACAGAACGGACTGATCCAATAACATCAGAGATGACAGAACGGACTGATCCAATAACATCAGAGATGACAGAACGGACTAATCCAATAACATCAGAGATGACAGAACGGACTGATCCAATAACATCAGAGATGACAGAACGGACTGTTCCAGTAACATCAGAGATGACAGAACGGACTGATCCAGTAACATCAGAGATGACAGAACGGACTGATCCAGTAACATCAGAGATGACAGAACGGACTGATCCAATAACATCAGAGATGACAGAACGGACTGATCCAATAACATCAGAGATGACAGAACGGACTGATCCAATAACATCAGAGATGACAGAACGGACTGATCCAATAACATCAGAGATGACAGATCGGACTGTTCCAATAACATCAGAGATGACAGAACGGACTGATCCAATAACATCAGAGATGACAGAACGGACTGATCCAATAACATCAGAGATGACAGAACGTACTGTTCCAATAACATCAGAGATGACAGAACGGGCTGATCCAATAACATCAGAGATGACAGAACGTACTGATCCAATAACATCAGAGATGACAGAACGTACTGATCCAATAACATCAGAGATGACAGAACGGACTGATCCAATAACATCAGAGATGACAGAACGGACTGATCCAATAACATCAGAGATGACAGGACGGACTGATCCAATAACATCAGAGATGACAGAACGGACTGATCCAATAACATCAGAGATGACAGAACGGACTGATCCAATAACATCAGAGATGACAGAACGGACTGTTCCAATAACATCAGAGATGACAGAACGGTCTGATCCAATAACATCAGAGATGACAGAACGGACTGATCCAATAACATCAGAGATGACAGAACGGACTGATCCAATAACATCAGAGATGACAGAACGGACTGATCCAATAACATCAGAGATGACAGAACGGACTGTTCCAATAACATCAGAGATGACAGAACGGACTGATCCAATAACATCAGAGATGACAGAACGGACTGATCCAATAACATCAGAGATGACAGAACGGACTAATCCAATAACATCAGAGATGACAGAACGGACTGATCCAATAACATCAGAGATGACAGAACGGACTGTTCCAATAACATCAGAGATGACAGAACGGACTGATCCAATAACATCAGAGATGACAGAACGGACTGATCCAATAACATCAGAGATGACAGAACGGACTGATCCAATAACATCAGAGATGACAGAACGGACTGATCCAATAACATCAGAGATGACAGAACGGACTGATCCAATAACATCAGAGATGACAGAACGGACTGATCCAATAACATCAGAGATGACAGAACGGACTGATCCAATAACATCAGAGGTGACAGAACGGACTGATCCAATAACATCAGAGATGACAGAACGGACTGATCCAATAACATCAGAGGTGACAGAACGGACTGATCCAATAACATCAGAGATGACAGAACGGACTGATCCAATAACATCAGAGATGACAGAACGGACTGATCCAATAACATCAGAGATGACAGAACGGACTGTTCCAATAACATCAGAGATGACAGAACGGACTGATCCAATAACATCAGAGATGACAGAACGGACTGATCCAATAACATCAGAGATGACAGAACGGACTGTTCCAATAACATCAGAGAAGACAGAACGGACTGATCCAATAACATCAGAGATGACAGAACGAACTGATCCAATAACATCAGAGATGACAGAACGGACTGATCCAATAACATCAGAGATGACAGAACGGACTGATCCAATAACATCAGAGATGACAGAACGGACTGATCCAATAACATCAGAGATGACAGAACGGACTGTTCCAATAACATCAGAGATGACAGAACGGACTGATCCAATAACATCAGAGATGACAGAACGGACTGATCCAATAACATCAGAGATGACAGAACGGACTGATCCAATAACATCAGAGATGACAGAACGGACTGATCCAATAACATCAGAGATGACAGAACGGACTGATCCAATAACATCAGAGATGACAGAACGGACTGATCCAATAACATCAGAGATGACAGAACGGACTGTTCCAATAACATCAGAGATGACAGAACGGACTGATCCAATAACATCAGAGATGACAGAACGGACTGATCCAATAACATCAGAGATGACAGAACGGACTGATCCAATAACATCAGAGATGACAGAACGGACTGTTCCAATAACATCAGAGATGACAGAACGGACTGATCCAATAACATCAGAGATGACAGAACGGACTGATCCAATAACATCAGAGATGACAGAACGGACTAATCCAATAACATCAGAGATGACAGAACGGACTGATCCAATAACATCAGAGATGACAGAACGGACTGTTCCAATAACATCAGAGATGACAGAACGGACTGATCCAATAACATCAGAGATGACAGAACGGACTGATCCAATAACATCAGAGATGACAGAACGGACTGATCCAATAACATCAGAGATGACAGAACGGACTGATCCAATAACATCAGAGATGACAGAACGGACTGATCCAATAACATCAGAGATGACAGAACGGACTGATCCAATAACATCAGAGATGACAGAACGGACTGATCCAATAACATCAGAGGTGACAGAACGGACTGATCCAATAACATCAGAGATGACAGAACGGACTGATCCAATAACATCAGAGGTGACAGAACGGACTGATCCAATAACATCAGAGATGACAGAACGGACTGATCCAATAACATCAGAGATGACAGAACGGACTGATCCAATAACATCAGAGATGACAGAACGGACTGTTCCAATAACATCAGAGATGACAGAACGGACTGATCCAATAACATCAGAGATGACAGAACGGACTGATCCAATAACATCAGAGATGACAGAACGGACTGTTCCAATAACATCAGAGAAGACAGAACGGACTGATCCAATAACATCAGAGATGACAGAACGAACTGATCCAATAACATCAGAGATGACAGAACGGACTGATCCAATAACATCAGAGATGACAGAACGGACTGATCCAATAACATCAGAGATGACAGAACGGACTGATCCAATAACATCAGAGATGACAGAACGGACTGATCCAATAACATCAGAGATGACAGAACGGACTGATCCAATAACATCAGAGATGACAGAACGGTCTGTTCCAATAACATCAGAGATGACAGAACGGACTGATCCAATAACATCAGAGATGACAGAACGGACTGATCCAATAACATCAGAGATGACAGAACGGACTGATCCAATAACATCAGAGATGACAGAACGGACTGATCCAATAACATCAGAGATGACAGAACGGACTGTTCCAATAACATCAGAGATGACAGAACGGACTGATCCAATAACATCAGAGATGACAGAACGGACTGATCCAATAACATCAGAGATGACAGAACGGACTGATCCAATAACATCAGAGATGACAGAACGGACTGTTCCAATAACATCAGAGATGACAGAACGGACTGATCCAATAACATCAGAGATGACAGAACGGACACTGTAATGAGCCAGTGAATATAGACACCCGTCAACACGGCTTTACATTATAATACAACTAAAGGTGGATCTTGTCTCAGACCAGTCAGACAAGACAGGTGATGGAGAGATGGGTGGGATCAGTGTATAGAGGAATGGGGAGATAGGATGGACCCATGTATGGAGGAATGGAGAGATAGGAGGGATAAGTATGTGGAGGAATGGAGAGATAGGAGGGATAAGTATGTGGAGGAATGGAGAGATAGGAGGGATAAGTATATGGAGGAATGGAGAGATAAGTATGTGAGGAATGGAGAGATAGGAGGGATAAGTATGTTGAGGAATGGAGAGATAGGAGGGATAAGTATGTGAGGAATGGAGAGATAGGAGGGATAAGTATGTGGAGGAATGGAGAGATAGGAGGGATAAGTATATGGAGGAATGGAGAGATAAGTATGTGAGGAATGGAGAGATAGGAGGGATAAGTATATGGAGGAATGGAGAGATAGGAGGGATAAGTATGTGGAGGAATGGAGAGATATTAGGGATAAGTATATGGAGGAATGGAGAGATAGGAGGGATAAGTATGTGGAGGAATGGAGAGATATTAGGGATAAGTATATGGAGGAATGGAGAGATAGGAGGGATAAGTATGTGGAGGAATGGAGAGATAGGAGGGATAAATATGTGGAGGAATGGAGAGATAGGAGGGATAAGTATGTGGAGGAATGGAGTGATAAGAAGGACCACTTTATGGAGGAATGGAGAGATGAGATAGATGGATGTAGGTCAGAGGGGAGAGAGACAGTCCAGAACTCCAGCCAGCCAATCCCGTGGCTCCTGGGAGGCTGAGGCGGGGTTGGCTTGGTTCCAGGGTAGCTTGGCTCTATGGAAATATCGGTGTCTTGAGTCTTATTGACCATTCTGACTCACCACCAGACCATAACGATAAATACGCACCGCAGCTCCCATCGCGTGTCACAGATTACTGTCCAATAGCATGTCAGAGAGCAGGGATTACAGTAGAGCTAGCCAATCACCTGTCAGAGAGGAGAGATTACTGAAGAGCTAGCCAATAGCATGTTGAGAGAGGAAGGGTTAATGCAGAGCTAGCCAATCACCTGTCAGAGATCAGTGTAGAAATCTAGCACCTATTCAAATCAAATGTTATTCAAGTCTTAAACATGCTGTAGTTGTTAAGGTCAAGCAGTTCAGCCCTACACACACAGTGTTGCAGCAGGACGTCATGACCCTCTGCTGATAGCTAAAACAGCAGATCAGGTTTCTGTTCCCATTGAACCTCCTGTCCAACCGTGACTGCTTTCTGATTGGCCAGCTGCTGGGGGTTGGCTCTCTGACTGGCCAGTGGAGACATGTATTGCCAGCAGGTTCATGTTCCCTGGTGGAGCTGTGATGTCGTTGAGATGGAGGGGACCTTATCAGACTACGGTTCTTGTGAGAGGAGAGCTGCAACAGAGGCTTTCAGTCCACATCTGTTTTACAGCACACAGTATTGTTATTGTTTGTAGATAACAGTATCTGATGTGTACGAGTATATGCCAGTATATACACATTACCAGACACAAGTTTGGACACACCTACGCATTCAAGGGTTTTTCACCTTATTGTTACTATTTTCTACACAGTAGAATAATAGTGAAGACATCAAAACTATGAAATAACAGATATGGTATCATGTAGTAACCAAAAAAGTATTAAACAAATCAAAACATATTTTCTATTTGACATTTTTTAAAGTAGCCACCTTTTGCCTTGATGACAGCTTTGCACACTCTTGGCATTCTCTCAACCAGCTTCAAGAGGTATTCACCTGGAAAGCATTTCAATTAACAGGTGTGGCTTATTATGACTTATTAGCCCTATTATGAAACTGGCTCTCATGAGGACCGCCACAGGAAAGGAAGACCCAGAGTTACCTCTGCTGAAGAGGATAAGTTCATTAGAATTACCAGCCTCAGAAATTGCAGCCCAAATAAATGCTTTGCAGAGTTCAAGTAACAGACACATCTCAACATCAACTGATCAGAGGAGACTGCGTGAATCAGGCCTTCATGGTTGAATTGCTGTAAAGAAACCACTACTAAAGGACACCAATAAGAAGATACTTACTTGGGCAAAAGAAACATAAGCAATGGATGTTAGACCGGTGGAAATCTGTCCTTTGGTCTGATGAGTCCAAATTTTAGATTTTTGGTTCCAACACACCTCCAGGCTGCGTAAGGGCTATTTGACCAAGGAGAGTGATGGAGTGCTGCATCAGATGACCTGGCCTCCACAATCACCCGACCTCAACCCAATTGAGATGGTTTGGGATGAGTTGGACCGCAGAGTGAAGGAAAAGCAGCCAACAAATGCTCAGCATGTGTGGGAACTCCTTCAAGACTGTTGAAAAGAATTCCAGGTGAAGCTGGTTGAGAGAATGCCAAGAGGGTGCAAAGCTGTCATCAAGGCAAAGGGTGGCTACTTTGAAGAATCTCAAATATGTTCTGATTTGTTGAACACTTTTTTGGTTACTACAAGATTCCATACGTGTTATTTCATAGTTTTGATGTCCTCACTATTATTCTACCGTGTAAAAAATTATAAAAATAAAGAAAAATTCCTTGGTTGAGTAGATGTGTCCAAATGTTTGACTCGTACTGTACAATCTATACACAATACCCCATAATGACAGAGCAAAAACAGGTTTTTAGACATTTGTATTTAAAAAAAACATACTTTTAATTGTATTGATTATTTACATAAGTATTCAGACCCTGCTATGAGACTCGAAATTTAGCTCATTGATCATCCTTGAGATGTTTCTGCAACTTCATTGGAGTTCACCTGTGGTAAATTTAATTGAATGGACATGATTTGGAAAGGCACACACCTGTCTATATAAGGTCCCACAGTTGACAGTGCATGTCAGAGCAAAATCCAAGCCATGAGGTCGAAGGAATTGTCCGTAGAAATCCGGTACAGGATTGTGTCGAGGCACAGATCTGGGGAAGGGTACCAAAAAAATGTCTGCAGCATTGAATATCCCCAAGAACACAGAGGCCTCCATCATTCATGAATGGAAAAAAGTTTTGACCCACCAAGACTATTCCTAAAACTGGCCTCCCAGACAAACTGAGCAATCAGGAGAGAAGGGCCTTGGTCAGGGAGGTGAACAATGACCTGATGGTCACTCTGATAGAGCTGCGGAGTTCCTCTGCGGAGATGGGAGAACCTTCCAGAAGGACAACCATCTCTGCAGCACTCCACCAATCAGGCCTTTATGGTAGAATGGCCTGACGGAAGCCACTTCTCAGTAAAAGGCACATGACAGCCCGCTTGGAGTTTGCCAAAAGGCACCTAAAGACTCTGACCATGAGAAACAAGATTCTCTGGTCTGATGAAACCAAGATTGAACTCTTTAGCCTGAATGGGAAGCATCACATCTGGAGGAAACCTGGCACCATCCAACGGTGAAGTATGGTGGTGGCACCTCCCTACAGTGAAGCATGGTGGTGGCAGCATCATGTTGTGGGGATATTTTTCAGCGGCAGGGACTGGGAGACTAGTCAGGATCGAGAAAAAGATGAACGGAGAAAAATACAGAGAGATCCTTATTAATGAAAACCTGCTGCAGAGTGCTCAGGACCTCAACCTGGGGCGAAGGTTCACCTTCCAACAGGACAACGACCATAGGCACACACCCAAGACAACGCAGGAGTGGCTTTGGGACAAGTCTTTGAATGTCCTTGAGTGGCCCGACCAGAACCCGGACTTGAACCCGATCTAACATCTCTAGAGAGACCTGAAAATATCTGTGCAGCGATGCTCCCCATCCAACCTGACAGAGCTTTAGAGGATCTGCAGAGAAGAATGGGAGAATCTCCTCAACAACAGGTATGCTAAGCTTGTAGCATCATACCCAAGAAGACTTGAGGCTGTAATCGCTGCCAAAGGTGCTTCAACAAAGCACTGAGTTAATTAATTAATTAAATGTATTTTATTTTATTTTACCTTTAATTAACCAGGTAGGCAAGTTGAGAACAAGTTCTCATTTACAATTGCGACCTGGCCAAGATAAAGCAAAGCAGTTCGACAACATACAAAAACACAGAGTTACACATGGAGTAAAACAACATACAATCAATGATACAGTAGAAAGAAATAAGACTATATACAATGTGAGCAAATGATGTGAGATAAGGGAGGTAAAGGCAAAAAAGGCCATGGTGGCAGAGTAAATAAAGTATAGCAAGTAAAACACTGGAATGGTAGATTTGTTATTTGAAGAAAGTTCAAAGTTAAAATATAAATAATATGGTGCAAAGGAGCAAAATAAATAAAATAAATACAGTAGGGGAAAAGGTAGTAGTTTGGGCTCAATTAAAGATGGGCTATGTACAGGTGCAGTGATCTGGGAGCTGCTCTGATAGCTGGTGCTTAAAGCTAGTGAGGGAGATAAGTGTTTCCAGTTTCAGAGATTTTTGTAGTTTGTTCCAGTCATTGGCAGCAGAGAACTGGAAGGAGAGACGACCAAAGGAGGAGTTGGCTTTAGGGGTGACCAGAGAGATATACCTGCTGGAGCGCGTGCTACAGGTGGGTGCTGCTATGGTGACCAGTGAGCGGAGATAAGGGGGGACTTTACCTAGCAGGGTCTTGTAGATGACCTGGAGTCAATGTATTTGGCGACGATTATGAAGCGAAGGCCAGCCAACGAGAGTGTACAGGTCGCAGTGGTGGGTAGTATATGGGGCTTTGGTGACAAAACGGATGGCACTGTGATAGACTGCATCCAGCTTGTTGAGTAGGGTATTGGAGGCTATTTTGTAAATGACATCGCCGAAGTCGAGGATTGGTAGGATGGTCAGTTTTACGAGGGTTAGTTTGGCAGCATGAGTGAAGGATGCATTGTTGGGTGAATAGTGTGAATACTTACGGAAATGTGATATTTCAGCTTTCTGACCTTGAGCTGTTCTTGTCTATTACCGTTCTGTATAATGTTGTGTTTCATACCTTGTGTGGACCTAAGGAATTCCAAAAATCACTAACTAAACTGCAACGGATCCAGACAGATCCCAGACCAGTACCTGTAGCAGTACCAACAGATCCCAGATCAGTACCTGTAGCAGTACCAACAGATCCCAGATCAGCACCTGCAGCAGTTCCAACAGATCCCAGATCAGTACCTGTAGCAGTTTCAGACCTCTAATTCAGAATAAAGAATCTGCTTTTGAGCGCTACAATGCAGCTCCAGTTCGGCAGCGCCTGCTAAATGATTAGACACATGTTAAAATGATTCATCTTCACTTCCATTGCTTCCAACCCCCTTTCAAGACCTGCTGACAACCCTCACAGAACATTATCCTTAGCAGGAGGGAATATAACAACAGAGAGAAACCGGGGGGGAAAAAGGTAGAGAGAGACCGGGGGAGAAAGTGGGAGAGAGACAGAGGGAGAGAGAGAACAGGGGAAGAGGGGGAGAGAGAGAGAGGCCGGGGGAGAAAGAGGGAGAGTTACCAGGGGAGAGAGAGAGAGAATAGGGGGAGAAAGAGGGATAGAGAGAGAGAGAGAGAAAGAGAGAGAGAGACCACGGGGAGAAAAAGGGTGAAAGACCAGGGGAGAGAAAGAGGAAGAGACAGAACGGGGAAGCGAGGGAGAGAGAGAGAGAGAGTGAGAGAGACCGGGGGAGAAAGAGGGAGAGAGAGAACAGGGGAGAGAGAGGGAGAGAGAGAGACTGGGGGGAGAAAGAGAGAGAAAGAGAGCAGGGGAGAGAGAGAGATCGGGGTGAGAAAGAGGGAGCAATAGGGAGAGACAGACTGGGTGAGAGAGAGGGGCTGGAGTAAAGAGAGACTGGGAGAGAGAGAAGGGCTGGAGTAAAGAGAGTCTGTGTGAGAGAGAGGGGCTGGAGTAAAGAGAGACTGTGGGAGAGAGAGGGGCTGGAGGAAAGAGAGACTGTGTGAGAGAGAAGGGCTGGAGTAAAGAGAGACTGTGTGAGAGAGAGGGGCTGGAGGAAAGAGAGACTGGGAGAGAGAGGGGCTGGAGGAAAGAGAGACTGTGTGAGAGAGAGGGGCTGGAGGAAAGAGAGACTGTGTGAGAGAGAGGGGCTGGAGTAAAGAGAGACTGGGGGAGAGAGAAAGGCTCAGAGCTGGCTGGGAGAGAGTGGAGCATTGGAGAGGCAGGAGAGACTATACTTCTATAATGTAGAGTGTGATGCAGACTGACTGTACTTCTATAATGTAGAGTGTGGTGCAGACTGACTATACTTCTATAATGTAGAGTGTGATGCAGACTGACTATACTTCTATAATGTAGATTGTGTTGCAGACTGACTATATTTCTATAATGTAGAGTGTGATGCAGACTGAGGATACTTCTATAATGTAGAGTGTGGTGCAGACTGACTATACTTCTATAATGTAGAGTGTGATGCAGACTGACTATATTTTTATAATGTAGAGTGTGATGCAGACTGACTATACTTCTATAATGTAGAGTGTGATGCAGACTGATTATATTTCTATAATGTAGAGTGTGATGCAGACTGATTATCACCTGGAGCGAGGAGGGCTGCTACTGAGGCCTGTCAGGGCTTATTGTTTTGAAGATGGAGGGACTTGAATATCTATACACATGCAATACTAGACTGTAGATATTGCAATTAAATGTAAATTGTAATGTTCTGAACTGTCCTTATTTTCTTACTGTCGTAAATCCCACATCAGCTGGCGTGTGGTTATCCACTGTTCTTTAGCCACGCTGGGTGACGATGTGATGTCCTTCTTGTCTTGGACTCATAAAATGTATGAAATCATTCCCGGCTTACGGATAGAGAAACGGTGTGGAGTTGCAGAGTGTTGTCTCTCAGGACAGGGTTGAACTGGACATTGGAGCCAGGACAGGACAGGACAGGAAATGAAAGAACAGGAAACGAAAGGACAGGACAGGACAAGAGGACAGGACAGAGAAACAGGACAGGACAAGAGGACAGGACAGAGAGACAGGACAGGATAGGACAGGACAGATGGACAGGACAGATAGACAGACAGAAACGAACAGAACAGAACAGGAGGACAGGACAGGATAGAGGGACAGGACAGAACAGAGAGACAGGACAGAGACACAGGACAGGATAGGACAGAGGGACAGGACAGGACAGAGAGACAGGACAGAGAGACAGGACAGGATAGGACAGAGGGACAGGACAGAGCAGGGCAGAACAGGAGGACAGGTCAGGACAGAGGGACAGGACAGGATAGGACAGAGGGACAGGACAGAGCAGGGCAGAACAGGAGGACAGGTCAGGACAGAGGGACAGGACAGAGAGACAGGACAAGACAAGAGGATAGGAAAGAGAGACAAGACAGGACAAGAGGACAGGACAGGATAGAAAGACAGGACAGAACAGAGAGACAGGACAGGATAAGACAAGATAGCACAGGACAGGACCAGACAGAGGGACAGGACCAGACAGAGGGACAGGACCGGACAGAGGGACAGGACCGGACAGAGGGACAGGACCGGACAGAGGGACAGGACAGAGGGACAGAGGGACAGGACCGGACAGAGGGACAGAGGGACAGGACCGGACAGAGGAACAGAGGGACAGGACCGGACAGAGGGACAGGACGGACAGAGGGACAGGACCGGACAGAGGGACAGAGGGACAGGACCGGACAGAGGGACAGAGGGACAGGATCGGACAGAGGGACAGGACCGGACAGAGGGACAGGACCGGACAGAGGGACAGGACAGAGGGACAGAGGGACAGGACCGGACAGAGGGACAGAGGGACAGGACCGGACAGAGGGACAGAGGGACAGGACCGGACAGAGGGACAGGACCGGACAGAGGGACAGGACCGGACAGGGGGACAGGACCGGACAGAGGGACAGGACCGGACAGAGGGACAGGACCGATAGACAGGACAGGCCATTTATCACTTTCAGTTAACATTACTTTTAATCCTTTCAGTGTATACAGTAGTGGTCCCTGGCTGGGCTGGCTGTTCCATAATCTATTCTAGACTGGTAGGACTACAGTAGTGGACCCTGGCTGGGCTGGCTGTCCCATAATCTATTCTAGACTGGTAGGCCTACAGTAGTGGTCGCTGGCTGGGCTGGATGTCCCATAATCTATTCTAGACTGGTAGGACTACAGTAGTGGTCCCTGGCTGGGCTGGATGTCCCATAATCTATTCTAGACTGGTAGACCTACTGTCCAATAATCTATTCTAGACTGGTAGACCTACTGTCCCATAATCTATTCTAGACTGGTAGGCCTACAGTAGTGGTCCCTGGCTGGGCTGGCTGTCCCATAATCTATTCTAGGCTGGTAGACCTACAGTAGTGGTCCCTGGCTGGGCTGGCTGTCCCATAATCTATTCTAGACTGGTAGACCTACAGTAGTGGTCCCTGGCTGGGCTGGCTGTTCCATAATCTATTCTAGACTGGTAGACCTACAGTAGTGGTTTAAAGTTCCCTCAAATGTTTTTCATCTTTGAGCAAATTTCAGGTCTGCTGAGCGCAAAATTGAATGTTGTGAAAATTCTGCGCAACTTCCGACGCACGTTTATTGTGAACACTGAGGCTGTACCCGCTTTAAGTTAAAACTAACAGTGGTCATGTAGACTACTGTGGCTATTTACTTGGCCTACCATCAAAAACAATGGAGAAAAGGCATCCCATAACATGTTAACATGGAAATAGCTGTTCTATCATTCAGCCTACAGTAGCAGCCAAAATGTGGTGTTCAATCTTGTGATTCTCTGCGTGCGCAGTGAAGCCATGGACAGGACTCAGGCTTAGAGTCAGTGTTGTCAGAGGTCTTTATGATCAGTGAGGAATGAACTCATCTGTCTCCAAACTGTGGTTTGGTTCTGAACTGGCAAGGAGAACATGTTCCACAGGGATCTGGCATGAATCACACTAGTGAAGTGTTCAACTTCTGATTCCCTGTTGCCTCCTACGTTTCAGTTGTGTGAAGTTCTCACCAGCCCCTGCTAAGCCTGTTTCTATGTGCTGGGTCTGGTACTGTGTTTCTATGAGCTGGGTTTCAATGTAGACTGTGTTTTTATGTAGACTGTGTTTCTATGTGGACTGTGTTTCTACGTGGACAACAGTGTGACTGTGTTTATGTGTGGACTGTTTCTATATGGACTGTGTTTCTATATGGACTGTGTTTCTACGTGGACTGTTTCCATGTGAACTGTGTTTCAATGTGGACTGTGTTTCCACGTGGACTGTGTTTCTAAGTGGACTGTGTTTCAATGTGGACTGTGTTTCTATATGGACTGTGTTTCTAAGTGGACTGTGTTTCAATGTGGACTGTGTTTCTATATGGACTGTGTTTCTAAGTGGACTGTGTTTATATGTGGACTGTGTTTATATGTGGACTGTGTTTATGTGTAGACTGTGTTTCTATATGGACTGTGTTTCTATGTGGACTGTGTTTCTATATGGACTGTGTTTCTATGTGGACTGTGTTTCTATGTGGACTGTGTTTCTATGTGGACTGTTTCCATGTGGACTGTGTTTCTATGTGGACTGTTTCCATGTGGACTGTGTTTCTACGTGGACTGTGTTTCTACGTGGACGGTGTTTCCACATGGACTGTGTTTCCAAGTGCACTGTTTCTATGTGGGCTTCCCTTTTAACCAGTGTAAAGAGTCTCTGAATGGTTCCAATCTGGTCTAAATCGAGGTGGCAGAGATTGTTGGCCCGACACTTCAGATGTAAAATCAAACTACCAATCTGGTGGATTTGATCACTTTCTTTCCCTGCCTGGCCACATGATGCTCTGAGCTGCTAATAAGGTCATTACTCACCTTTACTCTCAATATATATCTCTGACATTGTGTCTCCAATCCCAACTGATACCAATAGAACCTGTTGGAGAACTGCTGATTCTATAAATGTAATCTACATGGACAGGAGGGGGGGAGAGACAGACAGAGAAGGAAGAGCGTGAGAGAGAGAGAGAGAGAGAGGGGGGGCGTGGGAGAGAGGGAGGGAGGGAGAGACACAGAGAGAGAGAAAGGGAGGGAGAGACATAGAGAGGGATAGAGAGACAGAGATAAAGTTAAAGAGAGAGATAGGGGGTGGGGGGAGTGGAGAGAGAGAGAGAGAGGGAGAGACAGAGAGGGATAGAGAGAGAGAGAGAGAAAGAGAGAGAGAGAGAGAGAGAGAGAGAGAGAGAGAGAGAGGGACAGACAGAGAGGGATAGAGAGAGAGAGAGGGGGAGGGGGGTGGGGGAGTGGAGAGAGAGAGAGAGAGAGAGAGAGAGAGAGAGAGAGAGAGAGAGAGAGAGAGAGGGGGGGGGGGGGAGTGGAGAGAGAGAGAGAGGGGAGAGAGAGAGGGATAGAGAGAGAGAGAGAGAGAGAGAGAGAGGGTGGGGGAGTGGAGAGAGAGAGAGAGAGGGAGAGACAGAGAGAGAGAGAGAGAGAGAGAGAGGGGGGGAGTGGAGAGGGGGGAGAGAGAGAGAGAGATTGATAGAGAGGAGAGAGAGAGAGAGAGAGAGACGAGAGAGGGGGGATAGAGAGAGAGAGAGAGAGAGAGAGAGAGAGAGGGCGGAGTGAGAGGGGGGGAGAGAGAGAGGGATAGAGAGAGAGAGAGAGAGAGAGAGAGAGGGGGATAGAGAGGAGAGAGAGAGAGAGAGAGAGAGAGAGGGCGGAGTGGAGAGGGGGGGAGAGAGAGAGGGATAGAGAGAGAGAGAGAGAGAGAGAGGGATAGAGAGGAGAGAGAGAGAGAGAGAGAGAGAGAGAGAGAGAGAGAGAGAGGGGGGGGGGGGGGGGTGGTGGGGGAGTGGAGAGAAAGAGAGATCAGATCATGGTCTGATGAAAGAGAGAGAGAGACAGAAAGAGAGAGAGAAAGAGAGATCAGATCATGGTCTGATGAAAGAGAGAACAGCACCATGGTCCTTTCCTTTTTAATGAGGAAATCATTACAAAACCTTCTGTTACTGAGAGATCAGGAATGGCACTGAGACATTATTATTGTCCTCAAATCCACTGGAGCAGTTACACTCCTGTCTTAAAACCCATCAGCCCGTAGTCACATCAAGAATAATGGCAGAAATGAAATGCATTCCGAGTCATAAATGTATCCGAATCCTAAATTCCAAATCTACTGTCAGGTTACAGGGCAATCAACAAATGTTCAACTTTCTCATTCTCTGACTACCAGCTAGTGGCATGGAAGACAAATGGAAAACACTTGTTCCCTACCTCCTTCTATAGAACTCGTTCCCTACCTCCTATAGTACTCGTTCCCTACCTCCTCCTATACTCAATCCCTACCTCCTCCTTTAGTACTCATTCCCTATCATTTATAGTACTCGTTCCTTACCTCCAATAGTACTCATTCCATACCTTCTATAGTACTCGTTCCCTACCTCCTTCTATAGTACTCATTCCTTACCTCCTATAGTACTCATTCCCTACATCCTTCTATGTTACTCGTTCCCTACATCCTCCTATAGTACTCGTTCCCTACCTCCTATAGTACTCGGTCCCTACCTTCTCCTATTGTACTCATTCCCTACCTCCTTCTATAGTACTCATTCCCTACCTCCTCCTATAGTACTCATTCCCTACCTCCTTCTATAGTACTCGTTCCCTACCTCCTCCTATATTACTCATTCCCTACCTCCTCCTATAGTACTCATTCCCTACCTCCTTCTATAGTACTCGTTCCCTACCTCCTCCTATAGTACTCATTCCCTACCTCCTCCTATAGTACTCATTCCCTACCTCCTTCTATAGTACTCATTCCCTACCTCCTCCTATAGTACTCATTCCCTACCTCCTCCTATAGTACTCATTCCCTACATCATCCTATATTACTCATTCCCTACCTCCTTCTATAGTACTCGTTCCCTACCTCCTATAGTACTCGTTCCCTACATCATCCTATAGTACTCGTTCCCTACATCATCCTATAGTACACGTTCCCTACCTCCTCCTATAG
This sequence comes from Salmo trutta, assembly GCF_901001165.1. Classification (NCBI taxonomy): domain Eukaryota; kingdom Metazoa; phylum Chordata; class Actinopteri; order Salmoniformes; family Salmonidae; genus Salmo; species Salmo trutta. Next base: position 48,616,504 of record NC_042965.1, read on the forward strand.
TACTCGTTCCCTACCTCCTCCTATAGTACTCGTTCCCTACCTTCTAAAGTACTCGTTCCCTACCTCCTTCTATAGTACTCATTCCCTACCTCCTTCTATATTACTCATTCCCTACCTCCTCCTATAGTACTCGTTCCCTACCTCCTATAGTACTCATTCCCTACCTCCTCCTATAGTATTCATTCCCTACCTCCTATATTACTCATTCCCTACCTCCTTCTATAGTACTCACTCCCTACCTCCTTCTATAGTACTCATTCCCTACCTCCTCCTATAGTACTCGTTCCCTACCTCCTATAGTACTCATTCCCTACCTCCTCCTATAGTACTCATTCCCTACCTCCTATATTACTCATTCCCTACCTCCTTCTATAGTACTCACTCCCTACCTCCTTCTATAGTACTCATTCCCTACCTCCTTCTATAGTACTCATTCCCTACCTCCTTCTATAGTACTCACTCCCTACCTCCTTCAATAGTACTCATTCCCTACCTCCTCCTATAGTACTCGTTCCCTACCTCCTATAGTACTCATTCCCTACCTCCTCCTATAGTACTCATTCGCTACCTCCTTCTATAGTACTCATTCCCTACCTCCTTCTATAGTACTCATTCCCTACCTCCTTCTATAGTACTCATTCCCTACCTCCTTCTATAGTACTCATTCCCTACCTCCTTCTATAGTACTCATTCCCTACCTCCTTCTATAGTACTCATTCCCTACCTCCTTCTATAGTACTCATTCCCTACCTCCTTCTATAGTACTCATTCCCTACCTCCTTCTATAGTACTCATTCCCTACCTCCTATAGTACTCATTCCCTACCTCCTATAGTACTCATTCCCTACCTTCTATAGTACTCATTCCCTACCTCCTATAGTACTCATTCCCTACCTCCTATATTACTCATTCCCTACCTCCTCCTATAGTACTCATTCCCTACCTCCTTCTATAGTACTCATTCCCTACCTCCTCCTATAGTACTCATTCCCTACCTCCTATAGTACTCATTCCCTACCTCCTCCTATAGTACTCATTCCCTACCTTCTCCTATATTACTCATTCCCCACCTCCTCCTATAGTACTCATTCCCTACCTCCTTCTATAGTACTCATTCCCTACCTCCTCCTATAGTACTCATTCCCTACATCATCCTATAGTACTCATTCCCTACCTCCTCCTATAGTACTCATTCCCTACCTCCTCCTATAGTACTCATTCCCTACCTCCTTCTATAGTACTCATTCCCTACCTCCTCCTATAGTACTCACTCCCTACCTCCTATATTACTCATTCCCTACCTCCTATATTACTCATTCCCTACCTCCTCCTATAGTACTCATTCCCTACCTCCTCCTATATTACTCATTCCCTACCTCCTATAGTACTCATTCCCTACCTCCTCCTATAGTACTCATTCCCTACCTCCTCCTATAGTACTCATTCCCTACCTCCTCCTATAGTACTCATTCCCTACCTCCTTCTATAGTACTCATTCCCTACCTCCTCCTATAGTACTCACTCCCTACCTCCTTCTATATTACTCATTCCCTACCTCCTATATTACTCATTCCCTACCTCCTCCTATAGTACTCATTCCCTACCTCCTCCTATATTACTCATTCCCTACCTCCTATAGTACTCATTCCCTACCTCCTCCTATAGTACTCATTCCCTACCTCCTATATTACTCATTCCCTACCTCCTCCTATATTACTCATTCCCTACCTCCTCCTATAGTACTCATTCCCTACCTCCTATAGTACTCATTCCCTACCTCCTCCTATAGTACTCATTCCCTACCTCCTATATTACTCATTCCCTACCTCCTCCTATAGTACTCATTCCCTACCTCCTATATTACTCATTCCCTACCTCCTCCTATAGTACTCATTCCCTACCTTCTCCTATAGTACTCATTCCCTACCTCCTCCTATAGTACTCGTTCCCTACCTCCTCCTATATTACTCATTCCCTACCTCCTCCTATAGTACTCATTCCCTACCTCCTATATTACTCATTCCCTACCTCCTCCTATAGTACTCATTCCCTACCTCCTCCTATAGTACTCATTCCCTACCTCCTATATTACTCATTCCCTACCTCCTCCTATAGTACTCATTCCCTACCTCCTCCTATAGTACTCATTCCCTACCTCCTCCTATAGTACTCATTCCCTACCTCCTATATTACTCATTCCCTACCTCCTCCTATAGTACTCATTCCCTACCTCCTCCTATAGTACTCATTCCCTACCTTCTCCTATATTACTCATTCCCTACCTCCTCCTATAGTACTCATTCCCTACCTCCTCCTATAGTACTCATTCCCTACCTCCTATATTACTCATTCCCTACCTCCTCCTATATTACTCATTCCCTACCTCCTCCTATAGTACTCATTCCCTACCTCCTCCTATAGTACTCATTCCCTACCTCCTCCTATAGTACTCATTCCCTACCTCCTTCTATAGTACTCATTCCCTACCTCCTTCTATAGTACTCATTCCCTACCTCCTATAGTACTCATTCCCTACCTCCTCCTATAGTACTCATTCCCTACCTCCTTCTATAGTACTCATTCCCTACCTCCTCCTATAGTACTCACTCCCTACCTCCTTCTATATTACTCATTCCCTACCTCCTATATTACTCATTCCCTACCTCCTCCTATAGTACTCATTCCCTACCTCCTCCTATATTACTCATTCCCTACCTCCTATAGTACTCATTCCCTACCTCCTCCTATAGTACTCATTCCCTACCTCCTATATTACTCATTCCCTACCTCCTCCTATATTACTCATTCCCTACCTCCTCCTATAGTACTCATTCCCTACCTCCTATAGTACTCATTCCCTACCTCCTCCTATAGTACTCATTCCCTACCTCCTATATTACTCATTCCCTACCTCCTCCTATAGTACTCATTCCCTACCTCCTATATTACTCATTCCCTACCTCCTCCTATAGTACTCATTCCCTACCTTCTCCTATAGTACTCATTCCCTACCTCCTCCTATAGTACTCGTTCCCTACCTCCTCCTATATTACTCATTCCCTACCTCCTCCTATAGTACTCATTCCCTACCTCCTATATTACTCATTCCCTACCTCCTCCTATAGTACTCATTCCCTACCTCCTCCTATAGTACTCATTCCCTACCTCCTATATTACTCATTCCCTACCTCCTCCTATAGTACTCATTCCCTACATCCTCCTATAGTACTCATTCCCTACCTCCTCCTATAGTACTCATTCCCTACCTCCTATATTACTCATTCCCTACCTCCTCCTATAGTACTCATTCCCTACCTCCTCCTATAGTACTCATTCCCTACCTTCTCCTATATTACTCATTCCCTACCTCCTCCTATAGTACTCATTCCCTACCTCCTCCTATAGTACTCATTCCCTACCTCCTATATTACTCATTCCCTACCCTTCCCTCTATATTACTCATGTCCCTACCTCCTCCTATAGTACTGCCATTCCCTACCTCCTCCTATAGTACTCATTCCCTACCTCCCTCCTAGTACTCATTCCCTACCTCCTTCTATAGTACTCATTCCCTACCTCCTCCTATAGTACTCATTCCCTACCTCCTATAGTACTCATTCCCTACCTCCTCCTATAGTACTCATTCCCTACCTCTTTCTATAGTACTCATTCCCTACCTCCTTCTATAGTACTCATTCCCTACCTCCTATAGTACTCATTCCCTACCTCCTCCTATAGTACTCATTCCCTACCTCCTATATTACTCATTCCCTACCTCCTCCTATATTACTCATTCCCTACCTCCTCCTATAGTACTCATTCCCTACCTCCTCCTATAGTACTCATCCCTACCTACCTCCTATAGTACTCATTCCCTACCTCCTTCTATAGTACTCATTCCCTACCTCCTTCTATAGTACTCATTCCCTACCTCCTATAGTACTCATTCCCTACCTCCTCCTATAGTACTCATTCCCTACCTCCTTCTATAGTACTCATTCCCTACCTCCTTCTATAGTACTCATTCCCTACCTCCTATAGTACTCATTCCCTACCTCCTCCTATAGTACTCATTCCCTACCTCCTATAGTACTCATTCCCTACCTCCTCCTATAGTACTCATTCCCTACCTCCTCCTATAGTACTCATTCCCTACCTCCTTCTATAGTACTCATTCCCTACCTCCTCCTATAGTACTCATTCCCTACCTCCTCCTATAGTACTCATTCCCTACCTCCTCCTATATTACTCATTCCCTACCTCCTCCTATAGTACTCATTCCCTACCTCCTCCTATATTACTCATTCCCTACCTCCTCCTATAGTACTCATTCCCTACCTCCTCCTATAGTACTCATTCCCTACCTCCTCCTATATTACTCATTCCCTACGTCCTCCTATAGTACTCATTCCCTACCTCCTCCTATAGTACTCATTCCCTACCTCCTCCTATAGTACTCATTCCCTACCTCCTCCTATAGTACTCATTCCCTACCTCCTCCTATAGTACTCATTCCCTACGTCCTCCTATAGTACTGGGTAAATTGGATATAAAAGTGACTGTCTGTGAGTGGAGATTTATGAAGGTCTTTGTTCTGCAGGGCGTTCTCTCAATCTGAGGTCAGTTTAGTCAGTCAATGAGAGCAGTAACAATGACAGCTCTTTAACTCCGACCACAGGAACCGCCAGACCCCACCCCCTATCTCCAAGCCCACCCCAGATGGGAAAGCCATAGGAAACCATTAAAACAGGTTATTCCCCATAACAGGGCCGTCTTCATGAGGACCTTCCTTCTGGTCACCATGCCCCTGACACTACTGATGAGCCTTGCCTGCTAAATAACTCTTCCAGATTCTGTTACACACACACACACCATCAGGTCCCACTTACATAGCCCACCCCTCCTTTTAACTGGGGGCTATTTATTTGTTTACACAGCTTTCTAATGTGTTTCCAATGGCCCTATCTTAAGTAGCTCTGAGGTTAATTGTTGCTGTGCAGCACCTGTCTCTGTCAAAGGGGTTGTTACAAAGTCTGCTACTTCAGTTTGGCGGGAAGGAGAAGACAGAACGGATGATCTAAGGAAGGGAGGCTGTTGTTGTAACCTACCTCACCCCCTCCTCTCCCCCTACCGCCACCCCATCCCCTCCTCTCCCCCCACCCCATCCCCATCCCCTCCTCTCCCCCCACCCCACCCCATCCCTTCCTCTCCCCCTACCCCCACCCCATCCCCTCCCCTCCTCTCCCCCCACCCCACCCCATCCCCTCCTCTCCCCCTACCCCCACCCCATCCCCTCCCCTCCTCTCCCCCCACCCCACCCCATCCCCTCCTCTGCCCCTACCCCCATCCCATCCCCTCCTCTCCTCCTACCCTCACCCCCTCCTCTCCCCCTACCCCCATCCCATCCCCTCCTCTCCCCATCCCATCCCCTCCTCTCCTCCTACCCTCATCCCCTCCTCTCCCCCTACCGCCACCCCATCCCCCCCTCTCCCCCTACCCTCACCCCCTCCTCTCCCCCATCCCCTCCCCTCCTCTCCACCTACCCCATCCCCTCCTCTCCCCTACCTCATCCCCTCCTCTCCCCCTACCCCCACCCACCCATCCCCTCCTCTCTCCCCCTACCCCATCCCCTCCTCTCCCCCTACCCCCATCCCATCCCATCCTCTCCCCCTACCCCATCCCCTCCCATCCTCTCCCCCTACCCCATCCCCTCCCCTCCTCTCCCCCTACCCCCATCCCCTCCTCTCCCCCTACCCCCATCCCATCCCCTCCTCTCCCCCTACCCCCACCCACCCATCCCCTCCTCTCTCCCCCTACCCCATCCCCTCCTCTCCCCCTACCCCCATCCCATCCCATCCTCTCCCCCTACCCCATCCCCTCCCCTCCTCTCCCCCTACCCCCATCCCATCCCCTCCTCTCCCCCTACCCCATCCCATCCCCTCCTCTCCCCTACCCCCATCCCATCCCCTCCTCTCCCCCTACCCCTACCCCATCCCCTCCTCTCCCCCTACCCACATCCCCTCCCCTCCTCTCCCCCCACCCCACCCCATCCCTTCCTCTCCCCCTACCCCCATCCCCTCCTCTCCCCCTACCCCCACCCCATCCCCTCCTCTCCCCCTACCCCCACCCTCACCCCCTCCTCTCCCCCTACCGCCACCCCACCCCATCCCCTCCTCTCCCCTACCCCCATCCCCTCCTCTCCCCCTACCCTCATCCCCTCCTCTCCCCCTACCCCCATCCCATTCCCATCTCCTCCTCTCCCCCTACCCCCATCCCCTCCCTCCTTTCCCCCTCCTCTCCCCCTACCCCCTCCTCACCCCCTACCCGCCCTCCTCTCTGCTCCACCCGGCCTCGTCGATCCATCACACGGCTAAAGCACACAGGATGTCTGCCTGCTCTCCTGCAGCCACCACAGATAGAGGTTTAATATGTGAAACATTCTGGTGCTGTAATATGCAACACGTTCTGGTGCTGTAATATGCAACACATTCTGGTGCTGTAATATGCAACACATTCTGGTGCTGTAATATGCAACACATTCTGGTGCTGTAATATGCAACACATTCTGGTGCTGTAAGGAATCACTGTTCTGGTGCTGTAATATGCAACACATTCTGGTGCTGTAATATGCAACACATTCTGGTGCTGTAATATGCAACACATTCTGGTGCTGTAATATGCAACACATTCTGGTGCTGTAATATGCAACACATTCTGGTGCTGTAATATGCAAGACATTCTGGTGCTGTAAGGAATAACTGTTCTGGTGTAAAAGATATCCCTGCTACTCATTTGGTAACCCTTCACAATTAAGGTATACTTCATAAGAGATGTATAAATATTTTATAAGTTGTTTATAAACTGTTGAATGTAAGTTCATAGATCATGTATACGTAAATCTGTAACAGTTAAAACACATTGGTAGAAATGTGGTGTGCTTAACATTTAGCTGCTTGTCAACTACTTAAATGGCTGTAGTGTCAATCATAATAGTATTGCTGATAAGAACTAATCATCAAATCAATTACTATCAGCTGTTGTCTGTGCCGTTCTAGATCAGTCAACAGATTTCATAAACAAAATTAGCGGATTCAGACTTTTCTTTTAAAATTAAAATATTGACATTTCTGTTGAATTAGGTCCTAACAATTAAGAAATCAGTTTTATGATTAATAAATTCCCTGAGAATTCCATGAGACATACCTAGTTCACAAAACCGAAATAAAACGGTTACACTTGTTCACATTGTACTGAGCTACAGTATATCAACTGTTGCGTTTGAAAAAAAGTGACATTGTTTTTCCATGGAGAGCCGTGCCATGTGAGTAACCACATTCAGCTGCCCAGCGAGAGGCAAGCTGGTGTAGTGTCTCTCTCTCTCTCTCTCTCTCTGTCTCTCTCTCTCTCTCTCTCTCTCTCTCTCTCTCTCTCTCTCTCTCTCTTCATAATGATATCTAAATCTACAGGCTTCACTGACTGCTTCTGTATTTACTGCCATTGCCATCCCGTCTCCCCTTCTCTCTTCGGAGTCCTACAAACTGCACCAAATGGCCATACATCTGTGGAAACATGATATTTCATATCTCATTGTGCTTTGCGGAAGTCATTGGGCAGGAGGCTGGTTCACATGCAACTCTTCACCCAGCCCTTTGATTCTCTGACCAGGACTAATCTCACACAAAGAACAAATGGAAGGAATATCGACAGAATTCATGGGAATTGGCACAGTAGGATAAGCTTCCCTAAGATGGTGATTAGCTGTAAATGTTCATTGAATCATTGAATCTCATCAGAGAGTTGAACATGCTTCCTCTGTGGGGAGAGGAGAGGATCATTTGGAACATAAAAGAGGGTTAAAAACTCAGTGTTGGGAGTATGGCTGGAGTGTTGGGAGTATGACGGGAGTGTTGGGAGTGTTGGGAGTATGACTGGAGTGTTGGGAGTGTTGGGAGTATGACTGGAGTGTTGGGAGTGTTGGGAGTGTTGGGAGTGTTGGGAGTATGACTGGAGTGTTGGGAGTGTTGGGAGTGTTGGGAGTATGACTGGAGTGTTGGGAGTGTGACTGGAGTGTTGGGAGTGTTGGGAGTATGACTGGAGTGTTGGGAGTGTTGGGAGTATGACTGGAGTGTTGGGAGTGTTGGGAGTATGACTGGAGTGTTGGGAGTGTTGGGAGTATGACGGGAGTGTTGGGAGTATGACTGGAGTGTTGGGAGTGTTGGGAGTATGACGGGAGTGTTGGGAGTATGACGGGAGTGTTGGGAGTATGATGGGAGTGTTGGGAGTATGACGGGAGTGTTGGGAGTATGACGGGAGTATGACGGGAGTGTTGGGAGTGTTGGGAGTATGACGGGAGTGTTGGGAGTATGACGGGAGTATGACTGGAGTGTTGGGAGTATGACTGGAGTGTTGGGAGTATGACTGGAGTGTTGGGAGTATGACTGGAGTGTTGGGAGTATGACTGGAGTGTTGGGAGTATGACGGGAGTGTTGGGAGTATGACGGGAGTATGACGGGAGTGTTGGGAGTGTTGGGAGTATGACGGGAGTGTTGGGAGTGTTGGGAGTGTGACGGGAGTGTTGGGAGTGTTGGGAGTATGACTGGAGTGTTGGGAGTGTTGGGAGTATAACTGGAGTGTTGGGAGTGTTGGGAGTATAACTGGAGTATTGGGTATGACTGGAGTATTGGGTATGACTGGAGTGTTGGGTATGACTGGAGTGTTGGGAAACATAATACGTGAGATTCGAGCCCCATAAAGAATGTAAACGGATGGTAATTTCAACCCCTAAAAAAAAACAGCACATCGAAACATACTATTTACATTGTGCACTTTTAAAAGTCTTTTTACAGCAATGTGGTGTACAGCAGGTCATCACATACCTACGATGATCTATTCCATGCAGAGCCTCATGGTTGGTCATAAATTACATAGAGAAATATAATACCAAGACCACAAAATCCCCATATGTTCTTAAAAGTTATTCACAATAGAGACTTGAATTGTTCTGGTAAACCACATTCATTCCACTGACAAAATATCAAGAGGAAGATTTAAAAATACATTTATTAAGAGCAATCAGGAAAGCCCCAGCATAAATGTTCGGTATGTTTAGAAGTAGTCAGGAAAGCCCCGGGGTCTCGTACGGAAACGCCTTTCTTCCTGGTCAGGATGTTAGTGTCTCACATCACGAGATGGTTTCATTCAGGCTGCTCTGTTGCTAACTCACATACAGTATATATACTATAAAATATATACACTATATATACTATAACATACCTACAGTATATATACTATAAAATATATAGACTATATATACTATAACATACCGACACTATATAATAATACTATAATAGATTGCATAACATACCTACAGTATATATACTATACAATATATAGACTATATATACTATAACATACCGACAATATATAATAATACTATAATAGATTGCATAACATACCTACACACTAAATACTATAACATACCTAAACTATGTATACTATAAAATAGCTACACTATATACAGTTGAAGTCGAAAGTTTACATACACCTTGGCCAAATACATTTAAACTCAGTTTTTCACAATTCCTGACATTTAATCCCAGTAAAAATTCCCTGTTTTAGGTCAGTTAGGATCACCACTTTATTTTAAAAAATGTGAAATTTCAGAATAATAGCAGAGAGAATGATTTAATTCAGCTTTTATTTCTTTCATCACATTCCCAGTGGGTCAGAAGTTTACATACACTCAATTAGTATTTGGTAGCATTGCCTTTAAATTGTTTAACTTGGGTCAAATGTTTCGGGAAGTCTTCCACAAGCTTCCCACAGTAAATTGGGTGAATTTTGGCCCATTCCTCCTGACAGAGTTGGTGTAACTGAGTCAGGTTTGGAGGCCTCCTTGCTCGCACACGCTTTTTTAGTTCTGCCCACACATTTTCTATAGGATTGAGGTCAGGGCTTTGTGATGGCCACTCTAACACCTTGACTTGTTATTCTTAAGCCATGTTGCCACCACTTCGGAAGTATGCTTGTGGTCATTGTCCATTTGGAAGACCCATTTGCGACCAAGCTTTAACTTCCTGACTGATGTCTTGAGCTGTTGCTTCAATATATCCACATAATTTTCCCATCTCATGATGCCATCTATTTTGTGAAGTGCACCAGTCCCTCCTACAGCAAAGCACCCCCACAACATGATGCTGCCACCCCCGTGCTTCACGGTTGGGATGGTGTTCTTCGGCTTGCAAGCCTCCCCCTTTTTCCTCCAAACATAACAATGGTCATTATGGCCAAACAGTTCTATATTTGTTTCATCAGACCAGATGACATTTCTCCAAAAAGTATGATCTTTGTCCCCATGTGCAGATGCAAAACGTAGTCTGGCTTTTCCATGGCAGTTTTGGAGCAGTGGCTTCTTCCTTGCTGAGCGGCCTTTCAGGTTATGTCAGTATAGGACTCGTTTTTCTGTAGATATAGATACTTTGTACCTGTTTCCTCCAGCATCTTCACAAGGTCCTTTGCTGTTGTTCTGGGATTGATTTGCACTTTTCGCACCAAAGTACGTTCATTTCTAGGAGACAGAATGCGCCTCCTTTCTGAGTGGTATTTACATTTACGTCATTTAGCAGACGCTTTTATTCAGAGCGACTTACAAATTAGTGCATTCACCTTATGATATCCAGTGGAACAACCACTTTACAATAGTACATCTATATATTTTTTTGGGGGGGGTTAGAAGGATTACTTTATGACGGCTGCGTGGTCCCATGGTGTTTATACTTGTGTACTATTGTTTGTACAGATGAACGTGACACCTTCAGGCATTTGGAAATTGTTCCCAAGGATGAACCAGACTTGTGGAGGTCTAGAATTATTTTTCTGAGGTCTTGGCTGATTTCTTTTGATTTTCCCACGATGTCAAGCAAAGAGGCACTGAGTTTGAAGGTAGGCCTTGAAATACATCCACAGGTACACCTCCAATTGACTCAAATGATGTCAATTAGCCTATCAGAAGCTTCTAAAGCCATGACATTATTTTCTGGAATTTTCCAAGCTCTTTAAAGGCACAGTCAACTTAGTGTATGTAAACTTCTGACCCACTGGAATTGTGATACAGTGAATTATAAGTGAAATAATCTGTCTGTAAACAATTGTTGGAAAAATTACTTGTGTCATACACAAAGTGTCCTAACCAACTTGCCAAAACTATAGTTTGTCAACAAGAAATTTGTGGAGTGGTTGAAAAATGAGTTTTAATGGCTCCAACCTAAGTGTATGTAAACTTCCGACTTCAACTGTATATAAGAATGCGGTTCATTGACTACAGCTCAGCCTCCAACACCATAGTGCCATCCAAGCTAATCACTAAGCTCAAGGCCCTGGGTCTAAAACCCCACCCTGTGCAACTGGGTCCTGGACTACTTGACGGGCCAACCCCAGATGGTGAAAGTGTGCAACAACACCTCCCCCACTTCGCTGACCGTCAACACAGGGGCCCCACAAGGGTGCGTGCTCAGCCCCCTCCTGTTCTCCCTGTTCACAAATGACTGCATGGCCACGCACTCCTCCAACTCAATCATCAAGTTTGCAGACGACACAACAGTAGTAGGCCTGATTACCAACAATGACGAGACAGCCTACAGGGAGGAGATGAGTGCCTTCGCGGAGTGGTGCCAGGAAAATAACCTCTCCTTCAATGTCAACAAAACGAAGGAGCTGATCGTGGACTACAGGAGACAGAAGAGAGAGCACGCTCTCATCCACATCGACGGGCCTCTAAGACCCTCACAAACTTTTACAGATACACCATTGAGAGTGTCCTGTCAGGGTTGTATGGCAGTTGCACCTCCCACAATCACAGGGCTCGCCAGAGGGTAATGCCAAGATGGTCATCAATTACCTCAAACAGTCAAGCTACGGCCTGTTCACCCTGCCATCATCAACAAGGAGACAGTACAGGTGAATCAAAGCTGGGACCGAGAGACTGATAAACAGCTTCTATCCCCAGCCTATCAGACTGTTAAACAGTCACCACTAGACAGCCTCCGTCCAGTTCCCTACTCTGCCACTTAGTCACTAGCCGGGTACTCTACCCTACCTTAGGGACTGCTGCCCTATGTACATAGTCATTGAACACATCACACTTTAATAATGTTTACATCATATTTATGTATTAGACTGTTTGAGAGAAGGTTTGAATCCTAATCAAGCCATCTAATGTGAGTACATCTGCTGTTGATCAGTAAAGCTGCAGTACTCTCGCAAGTCAAGGTGCTATTGCTCAGGTCAAGTTAACTTTGAATTTATGGTATTTTCGGTTTCAGACAAAAGCCAATATTTCACTTAAAACTTAGTTTTTTGTAATAATTTCCAGTTATTTTTTTCCTGGTGTGCATTATAACTATTTGAAATGGCATAAAACAACATTTTAGCTACAGATACTAGACCAGCTGTAAAAAGGTTTTACAATGACACGACTAGTTTATTAACTATATAATGACTTAATGTGCATACACATACATTTGCTGAAAAACTTCCCTCATGATTGATTTTATGAATATCGCGTCAGGACGAACAACGCCATTTACCTGTTTATTTATTTATTTGGATCCAGATTAGCTTTTACAGAAGCAGCAGCTACTCTTCCTGGGTTCCACAAAAGACACAAAACATGACAAGGACACTGATACACTGATAGAAAAGGACAGTCAAATTTAAAATACAACGATATATAAACAATACAACAACAAAAATACTACAATACAACTACAACATCTTTGTGTCCCTGCACAGTTCCCTCCATTCCATGAGATGTTTTTTTATACATTTTGTAACGGTAATCCTGGATTCTGATTGGACTAGCAATGTTCCAAGCCATGCTTTATTGGACGTTGTCACGCTCTGACCTAAGAGAGCTGTTTTTTCTCTGTTTAGTTAGGTCAGGGTGTGATATGGGTGGGCATTCTATGTTTTTTGTTTCTATGTTTAGTTCTATTATTCTATTTCTATGTTGGAGGTTTTTGGGATGATCTCCAATTAGAGGCAGCTGGTTCGCGTTGTCTCTAACTGGAGATCATATTTAAGTTGGGGGTTTTTCTATTGTGTTTTGTGGATAGTTGTTTTCTGTTTCGTTCAAGTGCCTGACAGAACTGTCGGCTGTCATTTTGTTTATTTTGTAAGTGTTCATTTTTTCATTAAACTTCAAGATGAGCACTCAACACGCTGCGCCTTGGTCCTCTTTATATGACGTCACAGGCAGACCTGCTAACTGTTCCATCTGAATGATCACTGTGCCTTCATAACAATATCACCATGTTCATGTCCAAATCAGCTGTGACTGTATTCATGAGACAGTATTGCCTCATGTGCCTTATTGATTTTAGAAAACGGTTTACCAACATTAAATATTTTCATAAAAAAAGTAAATTCAAAATCTAGTTGTTAGTTCATAACGTTCGTGTCAAATACAAAAGGTGTTACAGAACAGCAACATGAACATGATCACATATTGCCTGGTCACAGACAGCTGATGTGATGTGCACTGAAGTCCACATGTGAAGGGAAAAGGTGAGAGGAGGAGAGCGCGTAGATGCGAGAAGGAATTATACAACGATCAAAGGGATCATGCTGTTTGTAGGTGGCTGCTATGAAAGTGAACTGAGTTTGCGTGTGATCGGGGGTGTATTCATTCCGCCGACTCTGTTGAGCAAAGTTTCTTAATTAAGGGCTGGGCCCCTTTTTTCTCAATTTCCGCCTGAATGACGTGCCCAAAGTAAACTGCCTGTTGCTCAGGCCCTGAAGCCAGGATATGCATATAATAGGTACCATTGAAAAGAAAACACTTTGGAGTTTGTAAAAATGTTAAAATAATGTAGAAGAATATAATACAATAGATATGGTAGGAGAAAATCCAAAGAAAAACCAACCAGATTTCTTTTTTGAGTGACCATGCTCTTACAATGGCAAGTATAAGGGCATACTCTATTATAGCTTCCACAAGGTGTCAGTAGTCTATGTTCAAGGTCTCAGGCTTGTATCTTCAAAAACAAATAAGAAATAACAGTTTTAGTACAACGACACAGTCTTGGAAATTCGTGTTCGCGCCATGAAGACAAGACACACCTGCTAAAATCGGTTTCCTATTGAACATACTTTTTTCCGTAAGAAAAATTATAGATTGATTACATTTTAGGGTATCCCGGGAGTAAATAAAAACATATTTTGACTTGTTGAAACAAAGTTTACGGTTAGATTTTCGGATTCCTTTCTCTGAACGTTGAATGAGTGGATTACTCATATCGATTGCGCCAACTAAACTGACTTTTTGGGATATAAAGAAGGATTTTATCTAACAAAATGACACTACATGTTATATCTGGGACCCTTTGGATGACAAATCAGAGGAAGATTTTTCAAAAAGTAAATGAATATTTAATCACTATTTGTGAATTTATGAAACCTGTGCCGGTGGAAAAATATTTTGATGTGGGTCGCTGTCCTCAAACAATCGCATGGCATGCTTTCATGCTTTCGCTGTAATAACTACTGTAAATCGGACAGTGCAGTTAGATTAACACAAATTTAAGCTTTCAACTGATATAAGACACTTGTATGTACCTAAATGTTTAATGTCCATAATTCTTATGATTATTTATTTGAATTGTGTGCCCTCCAGTTTCACCGGAAGATGTCCCGCTAGCGGGACGCCTAGTCCTAAACTCTACCTACATGTACATATTACCTCAATTACCTCGACTAACCTGTGCCCCCACACATTGACTCTGAACCCGTACCCCCTGTATATAGCCTCGCTACTGTTATTTTACTGCTGCTCTTTAATTTTAGGTTATTTAAATGTTTTACTTAACACTTATTTTTCTTAAAACTGCATTGTTGGGCTGGTAAGTAAGCATTTCACTGTAAGGTCTACACCTGTTGTTCAGCGCATGTAACAAATACAATTACATTTTATTTTATTTATAGGGAAAATTATCGAAACCTATCGATGTTAAATTAAACTGGGTGAATTGAATAGGAATGACATTCATCCAATATGTTGTAATAGAAATAAGGCCATGCTCATTAAAAAAATTATTGTCCTCCCTCATCTAAAATGGCACCGACCCCCACTGGTGTGTGTGTTATGTGTGTGTGTTTGTAGTGTATGTGAATGTGTGTGTGTCAATGTAGCGTGTGTGAGTGAATGTTTATGGTGTGTATTTACTGTATAGTCTAGTTAGTGTGCGTAGAGTGCAAGATAGATTCAGTTCACAGAGTTTGGGTGCCATTAATTGACTCTTTAGTAGTCTGGTTATTTTCCTATTGCTTGGGGGTAGAAGCTGTCTCAGAGCCTGTTGGTCTGAGAGACGATGCTCCGGTACCGTTTGCCGTACTGTAGCAGTTTGAACCGTCTATGGTTTGGGTGGCTGGAGTCTTTGGCAATTTTTCAGACTTTCCTCTGACACCACCTGATATAGAGATCCTGGATGGCTGTCACGGTTGTCGTTGGGAAAGGAGGACCAAAATGCAGCAGGTATGTGGTTGCTCATCTTGAACTTTTATTACACTCAAAATGAACACCAAAATAACAAAACAAACTCACGATCAACGAACAGTCTTCTCAGGCTGACACACGCTAGACAAGAAACAATCTCCCACAAAACCTACACCAAACAATTACCCATATATAGGACTCTCAATCAGAGGCAACGAGGAAGCACCTGCCTCCAATTGAGAGTCCCAAACCCCCATTAACCTAACATAGAAATACACTCACTAGACTAAACATAGAAATACATAAACATAGAACATAAACCAAAACCCGGAAATAATAAATCAAACGCCCTTCTGCAAAAACACCACCCCGAACCACATAAAACAAATACCCTCTGCCACGTCCTGAGCAAACTACCATAACAATTAACCCTTATACTGGTCAGGACGTGACAATGGCAGGGAGCTCGGCCCCAGTGATGTACTGGGCTGTCCTCACCATCCTCTGCAGCGCTTTGCGGTCAAGGGGGGTGCATTTACCATACCAAGCGGTGATGCAGCCAGTCAAGATGCTCTCAATGGTGCTGCTTAATTAAGGATCCGCCCCTTTTTTCAATTTTTGCCTAAAATAACATACCCAAATCAAACTGCCTGTAGCTCAGGCCCTGATGCAAGGATATGCATTTTCTTGATACCATTTGAAAGGAAGCACTTCGAAGTTTGTGGAAATGTAAAAGGAATGTAGAAGAATATAACACAATAGATCTGGTGAAAGATAATACAAAGAAAAAAAACAACCGTTCTTTTGTATTTTTTTGCTACCATCATCTTTGAAATGCAAGAGAAAGGTCATAATGTATTATTCCAGCCCAGGTCGAATTTAGATTTTGGCATCAATGTATGTGCAAAGTTTTAGAGTGATCCAATGAACCATTGCATTTCTGTTTAAAATGTTGTATCAAGACTGCCCAAATGTGCCTAATTTGTTTATTAATAACTTTTCATGTTCAAAACTGTGCACTCTCCTCAAACAATAGCATGGTATTCTTTCACAAATTGGAGAGTGCAGTTCAATTAACAAGAATTTGAGCTTTCATGCTAATCGCATGAAAGCTGACCTCATGCTAATCGCATTAGCCTACGTCAGCTCAACTGTCCCGTGGACGGGACACAGTGTCACGGGTGTCGTAGGGATTAGACCAAAATGCAGCGGGAACGTGTAAACTCATCTTCTTATTTTATTAAAGAAGGAAAACAAAAGAAACACGTATACAAAAACAACAAACGACACTAAACAGTCCCGTCAGGTGCACGAACACAAAACAGGAAATAACTACCCACAAATCCCATAGAAAAAACACCCCTCTTAAATAGGACCTTCAATTAGAAGCAACGAGGAGCAGCTGCTTCCAATTGAAGGTCAACCCAATAAACACCACATAGAAATAGACATACTAGAACTAACATAGAAATAGACTAACAAGAACATAGCCCAACAAACCCTGAACACAGAACAAACACACCCCTGCCACACCCTGACCAAACTACAATAACAAATAACCCCTTATACTGGTCAGGACGTGACAGTACCCCCCCCAAAGGTGCAGACCCCGGATGCACCTTAAACAAAACACAAAAATAACCCCAAAACAAAAATAATCCTAAACTAAAGGGAGGGAAGGGAGGGTGGCCACCGTCACCGACGGTTCTTGTGCTACACCCCCCCCCCCCAACCTCCTACTATGGAGGTGGCTCAGGCTCCGGCCTTACTCCCCAACCTAACCTGTCCAACCCCGCTAAATGCTTATTATATTTTACCCATCCCGAAGTCTCTGGGCTATGGCGCATCGCTGAAGACCTCGGGCTGATGCGCGTCGCTGGAGACCTCGGCTGATGCGCGTCGCTGGAGACCTCGGGCTGATGTGCGTCGCTGGAGGCTCCGGACTGGAGGGCGACTCTGGGAGCTCCAGACTGTAGGGCGACTCTGGGAGCTCCGGTTCCGGACTGTGGGCCGTCTCTGTCGGTTCCGGACTGTGGGCCGTCTCTGTCGGCTCCGGACTGTGGGCCGTCTCTGTCGGCTCCGGACTGTGGGCCGTCTCTGTCGGCTCCGGACTGTGGGCCGTCTCTGTCGGCTCCGGACTGTGGGCCGTCTCTGTCGGTTCCGGACTGTGGGCCGTCTCTGTCGGCTCCGGACTGTGGGCCGTCTCTGCTGGCTCCGGACTGTGGGCCGTCTCTGCTGGCTCCGGACTGTGGGCCGTCTCTGCAGGCTCCGGATTGTGGGCCGTCTCTGCAGGCTCCGGACTGTGGGCCATTTCTAGATGGAAGCTCTGGACGGGGCACTGTTGCCGGACACTCTGGACGGGGCACTGTTGCCGGACACTCTGGACGGGGCACTGTCGTCGGAAGCTCTGGATGGGGACTGCGCACTGAAGGCCTGATGCGTGGGGCTGGCTTAGGAGGCACCAGACTAGGGACACGCACCACAGGGCTAGTGCGAGGAGCAGGAGCAGGACGAGCTGGACTGGGCTGATGCACTGGAGGCCTGGTGCGTAGGGCTGGTACTGGAGGTACCAGACTGGAGACACGCACCCCAAGGCTAGTGCGAGGAGCGGGAACAGGACATGCTAGACTGGGCTGACGCACTGGAGGCCTGATGTGTGGTGCTGGCTTTGGAGGCGCCAGACTAGAGACACGCACCTCAGGGCTAGTGCGAGGAGCAGGAACTGGATACACCCCGGGCCATGAGTAGGCACTGGAGGTCTGGAGCGCACCTCCTGCACAACCCGTCCTGACTGGATGGTAATAGTAGCCCTTCACGAGCGGAGTGCTGGCACAGGGCGAACTGGGCTGTGCAGCGGCCTGATGGCTGCCGTGCGTAGAGCAGGCGTAGGGTAGCCTGGGCATAGGAGACGTACTGGTGGCCAGATGTGCTGCGCAGGCATCCTCCTTCCAGGCTGGATGCCCACTCTAGCACGACACTTGCGAGGGGCTGGGATCGCTCGCACTGGACTGTGCGTGTGCATGGGCGAGATCATGCGCACTTCCGCATACACCGGCGCTCTTCTGATCCACTGCTCCCCATAATAAGCACGGTGAGTTGGTTCAGGTCTACTGCCTGACCAGGAGCGCTGAGCTGGCACCACCCTGCCTGGATGCTCAACCTAGCTCGGCAAATGCGGGGCGCAGGCAGAGATCGCTCCGGGCTTAGATCGGGCAGAGATCGCACCGGGCTGTGAAAGCGTACTGGCGACACAGTGCGCATCGCCGCATAACACGGTGCTTGCTTAGTCACTCGCTCCCCACGGTAAGCACGGGGAGTTGGTTCAGGTCTGATCCCTGACTTAGCCAATCTCCCTGTGTGCCCCCCCCAAAAAAATTATTGTGGCTGCCTCTCAGGCTTCCTTGCCAGCCGTGTTCCCGCATAGTGTCCCCGGTCCTCTCCAGCCTTCCTCCATGGTCCTTCTCCCGCTAGTATCTGCTCCCAAGTCCAAAACTCCTTATAGCTCTGCTGCTGCTCCTTCCTCCACTGCTTGGTCCGTTGGTGGTGGGTAGTTCTGTCACGGGCGTCGTAGGGATTAGACCAAAACGCAGCGGGAACGTGTAAACTCATCTTCTTATTTTATTAAAGAAGGAAAACAAAAGAAACACGTATACAAAAACAACAAACGACACTAAACAGTCCCGTCAGGTGCACGAACACAAAACAGGAAATAACTACCCACAAATCCCATAGAAAAAACACCCCTCTTAAATAGGACCTTCAATTAGAAGCAATGAGGAGCAGCTGCTTCCAATTGAAGGTCAACCCAATAAATACCACATAGAAATAGACATACTAGAACTACCATAGAAATAGACTAACAAGAACATAGCCCAACAAACCCCGAACACAGAACAAACACACCCCTGCCACGTCCTGACCAAACTACAATAACAAATAACCCCTTATACTGGTCAGGACGTGACACACAGTAAGAACTTTTTGAGGATCAGAGGGCACATGCCAAATCTTTTCAGTCTCCTGAGGGGGAAGAGGCGCTGCCGTGCCCTTATTGATGTGGACACCATGGAACTTAAAGCTCTCCACCCACTCCACAACTGCCCCATTGATGTGGATAGGGCGTGCTCTCCCCTCTTTCTCCTATAGTCCACGATAAGCTCCTTGGTCTTACTGACATTGAAGGAGAGGTTGTTGTCCTGGCACCACACTGCTAAGTCTCTGACCTCCTTCATGTGGGCTGACTCATCACCATCGGTGAGCAGGCCTACCACTGTCATGCCATCAGCCAACTTGATGATGATGTTGGAGTCGTGTGTGGCCACGCAGTCGTGGGTGAACAGGGAGTACATGAGGGGACTAAACACTCACCCCTGAGGGGCCCTCCTGTTGAGTGTCATCGTGGCGGAGGTGTTGTTGCCTACCCTCACCACCTGGCCTGTCAGGAAGTCCAGGATCCATTTGCAGAGGGGGGGGGGGGTTCAGGCCCTAGCTTGGTGATGAGCTTGGACTGTCGTGTTGAACGCTGAGCTGTAGTCTATAAACAGCATTCACATACAGGTGGGAGAGGGCAGTGTGAAGTGCAATTGAGATTTCCGTTGAGGCAGTATGCAAAATGATGTGGGTCTAGGGTGTCTGGGATGATGGTGTTGATGTGTGCCATGTCCAGCCTTTCAAAGCACTTCATGATTACAGATGTGAGTGCACATGCTTTGAGAATGTGTTCTGGTATTACATCTTGCCTTGTGATTGTTAACCGTTTTGCTCACATCAACCATGGAGAGCGAGATCACACTGTCATCCGGAAAAACAGGGGCTTTCCCACAAGGAACAGTGTTATATTCCTTGCATTGAGCGTAAAAGTTATTTAGCTCGTTTGGGAGTACTGCATTGCTGGGCAACTCATGGCTGGGTTTCCCTTTGTAATCCTTTATTGTCTGCAAGCCCTGCCACATACAACGAGCGTCTGAGCAGGTGTAATAGGATACCACCTTCCTCCTATGTTGTTCTTTTGCATGTTTGATGTCTCGTCAGATGTTTTAGCGGGCTTTCTTGTATGCATCTAGGTCCATGTCCCGTTCCTTGTAAGCGGTAGCTCTAGCCTTTAGCCATGCGCGGATATTGCCTGTAAAGCTGCAATATTCATTCGGTTTTCCTTCGCCTTAATTTTACCAGGACTACACCTCATCTCCCTTGTCTACGTCTGCAGCATTTTGGTAGCCCATGGAACAAAGGAATTCTTATTATCTGCATTATGCGGATAATACCTTTGATAATATAGAGGTTGCAATACATGGCTATTACATCCCTCTCTAACTTTAAGCATCAGCTGTCAGAGCAGCTTACCGATCACTGTACCTGTACACAGCCAATCTGTAAATAGCACACCCAACTACCCCATCCCCATATTGTTATTTATCCTCTTGCTCTTTTGCAAGAGGATTAGGGTTAGGGTTATCTCTATTTGCACATCATCATCTGCACATCTATCACTCCAGTGTCAATGCTAAATTGTAATTCTTTCACCTCTATGGCCTATTTGTTGCCTTACTCTTCTACATTTCCACAAACTGTACATAGATTTTTCTTTTGGGTTATTGACTGTCTTGATTCAGAGCCACATTCCAGTAAAGCAATTATTGATGAAGTAATATGGCTCCAGGTTAATCTGCCTCACTTAAAGCCAATTCCAGTAGGAAGTTAACCTGTTTGGGATAGGGGGCAGTATTTTCACGTCCAGATGAAAAGCGTGTCCAAAGTAAACTGCCTGCTACTCAGGCCCAGAAGCTAGGATATGCATATAATTGGTAGATTTGCATGGAAAACACTCTAAAGTTTCTAAAACTGTTAACCTGTTAAGGACAGACGTTCCCCTAGCCAACAGCCAATGGCATCGCACGGCGCAAAATACAAAACCGACTAAAATACCACAATAAAATTTTCTCAAACAATCAACTATTTTACACGATTTTAAAGACAAGACTCTCATTAATCTAACCACATTGTCCGATTTCAAAAAGGCTTTACAGCGAAAGTAAAACATTAGATTATGTCAGGAGAGTACCCAGCCAAAAATAATCACACAGCCATTTTCAAAGCAAGCATATATGTCACAAAAACCCAAACCACAGCTAAATGCAGCACTAACCTTTGATGAACTTCATCAGATGACACTCCTAGGACATTATGTTATACAATACATGCATGTTTTGTTCAATCAAGTTCATATTTATATCAAAAACCAGCTTTTTACATTAGCATGTGTGTATATATATATATATACACACACACACACACACACACACACACACACACACACACACACACACACACACACACACACACACACACACACACACACGTGTATGTTCATATTCTAAACCTCCTAGATTAGCTCTCCATGTGAGGTTAAGAAACATTTTGAATGTGTAAACAACCTCTTGGTATAACTAACCCTGGCTGTGAGTGGCGTCACCCGAGCGTTAAATGAAAGGTATGGGTTAGGTATCTGTTCTGCAGCGTATTGACCTGCCCAGCTTTACGGAGCGTTTCTAAAAGGATGCGATTTTCCGCTGAGCAGAGAGATCAGCCACGGTCACGGCAGCAGGTGACTGCAGGAGGTCAGGGAGAGGAGGTCGGGAGGAGGAGGATGATGAGGAGGGGGGGAGACGAGGTCGGGAGGAGGAGGAGGATGAGGAGGGGGGAAGAGGAGGTCGGGAGGAGGATGAGGAGGGGGAGGAGGGGGAGAGGTCGGGAGGAGGAGGAGGATGAGGAGGGGGAGGAGGGGAAGAGGAGGTCGGGAGGAGGAGGAGGGGGAGGAGGGGGAGAGGAGGTCGGGAGGAGGAGGCGGAGGAGGAGGAGAGGAGGTCGGGAGGAGGAGGAGGATGAGGAGGGGGGAAGAGGAGGTCGGGAGGAGGAGGATGAGGAGGGGGAAGAAGAGGTTGGGAAGAGGATGAGGACGGGGAGGAGGGGAGAGGAGGTCGGGAGGAGGAGGAGGATGAGAAGGGAGAGGAGGGGGAGATTAGGAGGAGGATGAGGAGGGAGAGGAGGGGGAGGTTGGGAGGAGGATGAGGAGGGGGAGGAGGGGGGGAAGAGGTCGGGAGGAGGAGGAGGATGAGGAGGGGGAAGATGAGGTCGGGAGGAGGAGGAGGAGGGGGAGGGGAGGTCGGGAGGAGGAGGAGGATGAGGAGGGGGAAGATGAGGTCGGGAGGGGGAGGAGGGGGAGAGGAGGTCGGGAAGAGGAGGAGGATGAGGAGGGGGAAAGAGGAGGTCGGGAGGAGGAGGAGGAGGGGGAGGAGGGGGAGAGGAGGTCGGGAGGAGGAGGAGGATGAGGAGGGGGAGAGGAGGTCGGGAGGAGGAGGAGGAGGGGGAGGAGTGGGAGAGGAGGTCGGGAGGAGGAGGAGGATGAGGAGTGGGGAAGAGGAGGTTGGGAGGAGGAGGAGGAGGGAGAGGAGGGGGAGATTAGGAGGGGGTCTGAAAACTTCTGTGTGAGGAGGTGAAACACGTAAGAGACCCGGTCATCTTCCTCTCCTTCTTTCTTCATCTCTTCCTCTCCTCCTCTCCTCCTCCTCTCCTCCGCTCCTCCTCCTCTCCTCCTCCTCCTCCTCTCCTCCTCCTCTCCTCCTCTCCTCCTCCTCCTCTCCTCCTCCTCTCCTCCACTGAAGATGTCATTCTTTTTTCCTCTCCAGTCCAACAGTAAGCACAGAGCTGTGTGTATACAGTTGTTATCCATAGCTGTGTGTATACAGTAGTTATCCATAGCTGTGTGTATACAGTAGTTATCCATAGCTGTGTGCATACAGTAGTTAGCCATAGCTGTAGCTGTGTGTATACAGTAGTTAGCCATAGCTATAGCTGTGTGTATACAGTAGTTAGCCATATCCAGAACTGCATGTATACAGTAGTTAACCATAGCTGTGTGTATACAGTAGTTATCCTTAGCTGTGTGTATACAGTAGTTAGCCATAGCTGTGTGTATACAGTAGTTATACATAGCTGTGTGTATACAGTAGTTAGCCATAGCCATAGCTGTGTGTATACAGTAGTTAGCCATAGCTGTGTGTATACAGTAGTTATCCTTAGCTGTTTGTATACAGTAGTTAGCCATAGCCATAGCTGTGTGTACTGTAGTTAGCCATAGCTGTGTGTATAGAGTAGTTAGCCATAGCCATAGCTGTGTGTACAGTAGTTTACCATAGCTGTGTGTATACAGTAGTTTGCCATAGATGTAGCTTTGTGTATACAGTAGTTAACCATAGCTGTGTGTATACAGTAGTTAGCCAAAGCCATAGCTGTGTGCATACAGTAGTTAGCCATAACCATAGCTGTGTGTATACAGTAGTTAGACATTTCCATAGCTGTGTATACAGTAGTTATACATAGCTGTGTGAATACAGTAGTTAACAATAGCTGTGTGTATACAGTAGTTGTCCGTAGCTGTGTGTATACAGTAGTTAGACATAGCTATAGCTGTGTGTATACAGTAGTTAGACATATCCATAGCTGTGTGTATACAGTAGTTATTCATAGCTGTGTGTATAAAGTAGTTAGCCATATCCATAGCTGTGTGTATACAGTAGTTAGACATATCCATAGCTGTGTGTATACAGTAGTTATACATAGCTGTGTGAATACAGTAGCTATCCATAGCTGTGTGAATACAGTAGTTATCCATAGCTGTGTGTATACAGTAGTTAGCCATAGATGTAGCTTTGTGTATACAGTAGTTAACCATAGCTGTGTGTATACAGTAGTTAGCCATATCCATAGCTGTGTGTATACAGTAGTTAGACATTTCCATAGCTGTGTATACAGTAGTTAGACATAGCTGTGTGAATACAGTAGTTAACCATAGCTGTGTGTATACAGTAGTTGTCCGTAGCTGTGTGTATACAGTAGTTAGACATATCTATAGCTGTGTGTATACAGTAGTTAGACATATCCATAGCTGTGTGTATACAGTAGTTAGACATATCCATAGCTGTGTGTATACAGTAGTTATCCATAGCTGTGTGAATACAGTAGTTATCCATAGCTGTGTGTATACAGTAGTTCGCCATATCCATAGCTGTGTGTATACAGTAGTTAGCCATAGCCATAGCCATAGCTGTGTGTATACAGTAGTTAGCCATAGCTATAAATGTGTGTATACAGTAGTTATCCATAGCTGTGTGTATACAGTAGTTAGACAAAGCTGAAGCTGTGTTTATACAGTAGTTACTCATAGCTGTGTGTATACAGGAGTTATCCTTAGCTGTGTGTATACAGTAGTTACACATAGCTGTGTGTATACAGTAGTTAGCCATAGCTGTGTGTATACAGTAGTTATTCATAGCTGTGTGTATACAGTAGTTAGCCATAGGTGTGCGTACACAGTAGCTAGCTATAGCTGTAGCTGTGTGTATGTAACCGATGTGAAATGGCTAGCTAGTTAGCGGTGGTGCACGCTAATAGTGTTTCAATCGGTGACGTCACTGGCTCGGCGACCTTAAGTAGTTGTTCCCCTTGCTCTGCAAGGGCCGCGGCTTTTGTGGCGCGATGGGTAACGATGCTTCGTGGGGTGTCAGTTGTTGATTTGTGCAGAGGGTCCCTGGTTCAAGCCCAGGTTGGGGAGAGGAGAGGGATGGAAGCTATACTGTTACATGTATACAGTAGTTATCCATAGCTGTGTGTACACAGTAGTTATCCATAGCCATAGCTGTGTGTATACAGTAGTTAGTCATAGCTGTGTGTATACAGTTACTCATAGCTGTGTGTATACAGTAGTTAGCTATAGCTGTGCTATACATTAGTTAGCCATAGCTTTAGCTGTGTGAATACAGTAGTTATCCATAGGCATAGCTGTGTGTATACAGTAGTTATCCATAGCTGTGTGTATACAGTAGTTATCCATAGCAGTGTGTATACAGTAGTTATCCTTAGCTGTGTGTATACAGTAGTTAGCCATAGCTGTAGCTGTGTGAATACAGTAGTTATCCATAGCAGTGTGTATACAGTAGTTATCCTTAGCTGTGTGTATACAGTAGTTATCCATAGCTGTAGCTGTGTGAATACAGTAGTTATCCATAGCAGTGTGTATACAGTAGTTATCCTTAGCTGTGTGTATACAGTAGTTATCCATAGCTGTAGCTGTGTGTACAGTAGTTAGCCAAATCCATAGCTGTGTGTATACAGTAGTTAGCCATAGCCATAGCTGTGTGTATACAGTAGTTAGCCATAGCTGTAACTGTGTGTATACAGTAGTTATCCATAGCTGTAACTGTGTGTATACAGTAGTTAGTCATAGCTGTGTGTATACAGTAGTTATCCAGAGCTGTGTGTATACAGTAGTTATCCAGAGCTGTGTGTATACAGTAGTTATCCATAGCTGTGTGTATACAGTAGTTAGTCATAGCTGTGTGTCTACAGTAGTTAGCCGTAGCTGTGTGTATACAGTAGTTAGCCATAGCTGTGTGTTTACAGTAGTTATCCATAGCTGTGTGTTTACAGTAGTTAGCCGTAGCTGTGTGTTTACAGTAGTTAGCCATAGCTGTGTGTATACAGTAGTTAGCCGTAGCTGTGTGTTTACAGTAGTTAGCCGTAGCTGTGTGTTTACAGTAGTTAGCCATGGCTGTGTGTTTACAGTAGTTAGCCGTAGCTGTTAGCCAAGAGTTGGGAATGTGGTCATGACTTTGCGGTTGGTTTCGCTGTAACTATTTCCTTTATCAATCCAGCTCACTGAAACAAAGCTTTCATCTGACGCCTGCAGCAGGCACAGTCTGGCTTTCTCCCCTTCTCTCTCCCTCCCTCTCTCCCTCCCTCTCTCTTTCTCTCTCCCTCTCTCTTTCTCTCTCCCCCATCTCTCTCCTTTTCTCTTTCTCTCTCCCCATCTCTCTCTCCCTCTCTCCATCCCTCTCTCAGCTCAGTGTCTTAAACACTCCTGCCATGTTTTGGAATCTCTCACTGAGATCTAGTGTTTTGGAATCTCTCACTGAGATCTAGTGTTTTGCGAGGTATCGACTTACATCTCTTTCTTCCCTCAATTTGCAGTGTGGCTGGGGCGACATAAGAAGCCAACTCCCTGTAAATCGCCTCAACTACCTGTCTGATATTGTGCCAGAGGTATCCTCTAGCTGGCCGCTGCCAAGAGGAGAGGAGAGGCAGGAGAGAGAGCGAGATAGAGAGAGAGAGAGAGAGAGATAGAGTTTGGACTCTGATCCGGCTGTAATGAGGTAGAAACACAGCCGTTCTGAACGGAGGTGGGACAGCTACGTTATTGATAGGCCCAAATCTGTTCTCAATGGCTCTGATTCAGCCTGCTATTCAGCCTGCTATGCGATATGATTGATTGGGTGTGAGGAAAGTATCCGTGGGGTGTGTGTAATCCTGCGCTTGGCGTTGGTGCCTTCACATCCACCAAGATGAATGAGCTTGATGAGTTCTTGAATTTCCACCATCTGGCCCCCTTAGCCTCTTAACAGGAGCCCCGAGAACTAAACAGCACATCAGAATGACTCTGCTAGCTTCACCACGCTGATGGGAGAGAGAGAGGGGGGGGGGGGTTGAGAGGAAGAGACAGGGGGGGAGAGGGAGAGAGAGAGAGAGGGGGAGAGGGAGAGAGGGGAGGGGGTGTTGAGAGGAAGAGACAAGGGGGGAGAGGGAGAGAGAGAGAGGGGGGAAGGGGGAGAGAGAGATAGCTAGATAGAGCTCTGGTTGGTGCAGGCTGTGGCCAATACATTATCTCTCTGAGCTGTGATTGGTTGAGGTCAGGGCCAATGCATTCTCTGAGCTGTGATTGGTGGAGGCCGGGAACCAATACATTCTCTCATTGGTTGGTCAGCAGATGAGGTTAGGAGTAGGCAGATTCGATTATGGTGAGCTGTAGGGCACCGGTCTACAGCCCGTGATGTGAACAGGCAAAAACGGTGAGTGAAAAACGGCCTTGTCAGGTCGAACAGTAATCTGCTCCGTTCGGTTGTCAACAATGCAGCACGGTGCATCATCTAGAAACATACAAACATCTATTTTCCATGAATTTTCTAACTATACTGAACAAAAATATAAAAGCACAATGCAACAATTTCAAAGATTTTACTGACTTACAGTTCATTTAAGGAAATAAGTCAATTGAAATAAATTCATTAGGCCCTAATCTATGGATTTCACATGACTGGGAATAAATCAAATCAAATCAAATCAAATTTATTTATATAGCCCTTCGTATATCAGCTGAAATCTCAAAGTGCTGTACAGAAACCCAGCCTAAAACCCCAAACAGCAAGCAATGCATGTGAAAGAAGCACGGTGGCTAGGAAAAACTCCCAAAGAAAAACTCCCTAGAAAGGCCAAAAACCTAGGAAGAAACCTAGAGAGGAACCAGGCTATGAGGGGTGGCCAGTCCTCTTCTGGCTGTGCCGGGTGGATATTATAACAGAACATGGTCAAGATGTTAAAATGTTCATAAATGACCAGCATGGTCAAATAATAATAATCATAGTAGTTGTCGAGGGTGCAACAAGCACGTCCGGTGAACAGGTCAGGGTTCCGTAGCCGCAGGCAGAACAGTTGAAACTGGAGCAGCAGCATGGCCAGGTGGACTGGGGACAGCAAGGAGTCATCATGCCAGGTAGTCCCGAGGCATGGTCCTAGGGCTCAGGTCCTCCGAGAGAAAGAAAGAAAGAGAGAAAGAGAGAATTAGAGAGAGCATATTTAAATTCACACAGGACACCGGATAAGACAAGAGAATACTCCAGATGTAACAGACTGACCCTAGCCCCCCGACACATAAACTACTGCAGCATAAATACTGGAGGCTGAGACAGGAGGGATCAGAAGACACTGTGGCCCCATCCGATGATACCCCCGGACAGGGACAAACAGGCAGGATATAACCCCACCCACTTTGCCAAAGCACAGCCCCCACACCACTAGAGGGATGTCTACAACCACCAACTTACCATCCGAAGACAAGGCCGAATATAGCCCACAAAAATCTCCGCCATGGCACAACCCAAGGGGGGGGCGCCAACCCAGACAGGAAGATCACGTCAGTGACTCAACCCACTCAAGTGACGCACCCCTCCCATGGACGGCATGGAAGAACACCAGTAAGTCAGTGACTCAGCCCCTGTAATAGGGTTAGAGGCAGAGAATCCCAGTGGAAAGAGGGGAACCGGCAAGGCAGAGACAGCAAGGGTGGTTCGTTGCTCCAGCCTTTCCGTTCACCTTCACACTCCTGGGCCAGACTATACTTAATCATAGGACCTACTGAAGAGATAAGTCTTCAGTAAAGACTTAAAGGTTGAGACTGAGTCTGCGTCTCTCACATGGGTAGGCAGACCATTCCATAAAAATGGAGCTCTATAGGAGAATACAGATATTCATCTGTTGGTCACAGATACCTTAAAGAAAAAGTAGGTGTGTGGATCAGAAAACCAGTCAGTATCTGGTGTGACCACCATTTGTCTCATGCAGCGCGACACATCTCCTTCACATAGAGTTGATCAGGCTGCTGATTGTGGCCTGTGGAATGTTGTCCCTCTCCTCTTCAATTGCTGTGTGAAGTAGCTGGATATTGGCGGGAACTGGAACAAGCTGTCGTACACGTCAATCCAGAGCATCCTAAACAGACTCAATGGGGGACATGTCTGGTCACTGTGGAGGCCATGAAAAAACAGGGACATTTTCAGCTTCCAGGAATTGTGTACAGATCCTTGCGACACGGGGCCGTGCTTTATCATGCTGAAACATGAGGTGATGAATGGCACAACAATGGGCCTCAGGATCTCATCACGATATCTCTCTGCATTCAAATTGCCATTGATTAATGCATTTGTGTTCACTGTCCATAGCTTATGCCTGCCCATACCATAACCCCACCACCACCATGGGGAACTTTGTTCACAACGTTGGCATCAACAAACTGCTCGCCCATACGATGCCATACACGTGGTCTGCGGTTGGGAGCCAGGTTAGACATACTGCCAGATTCTCTAAAACAATGTTGGAGGCGAATTATGGTAGAGAAATTAACCTTAAATTCTCTTAAAATAGCTGTGCAGAGACGC
Source organism: Salmo trutta (assembly GCF_901001165.1). Lineage (NCBI taxonomy): Eukaryota > Metazoa > Chordata > Actinopteri > Salmoniformes > Salmonidae > Salmo > Salmo trutta. Next base: position 48,646,036 of record NC_042965.1, read on the forward strand.
TCCCCATCCAACCTGACAGAGCTTGAGAGGATCTGCAGAGAAGAATGTGAGAAACTCCCAAATACAGGTGTGCCAAGCTTGTAGCATCATACCCAAGAAGACGCGAGGTTGTAATCACTGCTAAAGGTGCTTCAACAAAGTACTGAGTAAAGGGTCTGAATACTTATGTAAATGGGATTTTTCCGTTTTGTATTTTTTATCAATTCGCCCCCCAAAAAATGTAAAACCTGTTTTTGCTTTGTCATTGTGGGGTATTGTGATGTCATTGTGGGGTATTGTGATGTCATTATGGGGTATTGTGATGTCATTATGGGGTATTGTGATGTCATTATGGGGTATTGTGATGTCATTGTGGGGTATTGTGTGAAGATTGATGAGGGGGAAAATACAATTGAATCCATGTTAGAATAAGGGTGTAACGTAACAAAATATTTTAAAAAGTGGGTCTGAATACTTTCCGAATGCACAGAGCTGCCCATGCCGCATCGTTATTGGCTATGGCTCATTGGTTATTCCCCATCATTTGGAACAATGTCAATAAGCATCATTACCATCTTTCCTCAAATGGTGGTGAGATAAACTTTTCTGAGTTGATTTTACTCCTCGCTCAGAGTTTGTCTGGGCAGTCTTGACACCATCCTAAAACCTACTCTGAGCTGAGAGTTTGTCTGGGCAGTGTGTTGACACCATCCTAAAACCTACTCTGAGCTGAAAGTTTGTCTGGGCAGTCTTGACACCATCCTAAAACCTACTGAGCTGAGAGTTTGTCTGGGCAGTGTGTTGACATCATCCTAAAACCTACTGAGCTGAGAGTTTGTCTGGGCAGTCTTGACACCATCCTAAAACCTACTCTGAGATGAGAGTTTGTCTGGGCAGTGTGTTGACATCATCCTAAAACCTACTCTGAGCTGCTCTTCTGCAATTATTGTGTCAGCTTTACGTAAAGCAGGGTTACATTTACAACTATACACAGACTTTGTAACAAGGTAGCAACTGAGCCTTCCCTGTGGCTCAGTTGGTAGAGCATGGTGTTTGCATGATGTTTGCAACGCCAGGGTTTTGGGTTCGATTCCCACGGGGGGCCAGTACGGAGAAGAAAACAATTCTGAAATGTATGCATTCACTACTGTAAGTCGCTCTGGATAAGAGCGTCTGCTAAATGACTAAAATCTAAATCTAAGGCAGGGTTACATTCATCACTATACACACAGTAACAACGGTAACATTGTAACAATGGTGCCGGAGAAGAAGGTTGACGTTTTACGTGTTCACAACTGATTGTGTTTTTTTGTTCATTTGTGTTTGTAACTTATTTTATTTTTTGAATGTTGCCACTACCGTCTCTTATGACCGAAAATAACTTCTGGACATCAGGACTGCGATTACTCACCACGGACTGGTAGAATCCTTTTTTTCCTTTAACGAGTCTGACGAGTCCGATGCGAATGATATACTGCTTTCTCGGGAACAGGCTCAGATCTCCGTGATTTGCGTGAAGAGGAGGCGGAGAAAAAGGATCCAGAGGGCGGGCTGCCTTCTGAGAATTCGTAGGCGATTGAGTAAACCTCCACTTCCTTCCATTCTGCAACGTGCTAATCTTTAGAGAATAAAATAGACGACCTACGCGGAAGATTAAACTACCAACGGGACGTTCAAAACTGTAATATCTTATGCTTCACGGAGTCGTGGCTGAACGACGACACTATCAACATACAGCTGGCTGGTTATACGCTGCACCGGCAGGATAGAACAGCGGCGTCTGGTAAGACAAGGGGCGGTGGACTATGTATTTTTGTAAATAACAGCTCGTGCATGATATCTAAGGAAGTCTCAAGCTATTTCTCACCTGAGGTAGAGCATATCATGATAAGCTGTAGAACACACTATCTACCTAGAGTTTTCATCTGTATTCTTCGTAGCTGTTTACATACCACCACAGTCAGAGGCTGGCACTAAGACAGCATTGAATGAGCTGTATTCCGCCATAAGCAAACAAGAAAATGCTCACCCAGAGGCGGCACTCCTAGTGGCCGGGGACTTTAATGCAGGGAAACTTAAATTAGTTACCAAATTTCTATCAGCATGTTAAATGTGCAACCAGAGGGGGGGGAGGGGGCTCTGGACCACCTTTACTCCACACAGAGACGCGTACAAAGCTCTCCCTAGACCTCCATTTGCCAAATCTGATCATAATTCTATCCTCCTAATTCCTGCTTACAAGCAAATATTAAAGCAGGAAGCACCAGTGACTATATCAATAAAAAAAGTGGTCAGATGAAGCAGATGCTAAGCTACAGGACCTCCGATGGCATTGAGGAGTAAACCACATCAGTCATTGGCTTCATCAATAAGTGGATCATTGACGTCGTCCCCACAGTGACCGTATGTACATACCCCAACCAGAAGCCATGGATTACAGGCAACATCCGCACTGAGCTAAAGGCTAGAGCTGCTATTGCCTAAGACACCAAACAGGCAATACAGGACTAAGATCTAATCGTACTACACCGGCTCTGACGCTCATCGGATGTGGCAGGGCTTGCAAACCATTACAGACTACAAAGGGAAGCACAGCCGAGAGCTGCCCAGGGACACGAGCCTACCAGACAAGCTAAACTACTTCTATGCTTGCTTCGAGGCAAATAACACTGAAACATGTATGAGAGCACCAGCTGTTCCGGAAGACTGTGTGATCACGCTCTCCGCAGCCGATGTGAGTAAGACCTTTAAACAGGTCAACATTCACAAGGCCGCTAGGCCAGACAGATTACCAGGACGTGCACCGTGAGCATGTGCTGACCAACTGGCAAGTGTCTTTACTGACATTTTCAACCTCTCCCTGTCTGAGTCTGCAATACCAAGATGTTTTAAGCAGACCACCATAGTGTCTGTGCCCAAGAACACAAGAATCTTCTAAACAGCTTCTACCCCCAAGCCATAAGACTCCTGAACATCTAATCAAATGGCTACCCAGACTATTTGCATTGCCCCCCCCCCACCCCCCCTTTTACACCACTGCTACTCTCTGTTGTTACCATCTATGCATAGTAACTTTAACAACTCACCTACATGTACACATTACCTCAACTAACCGGTGCCCCCGCACATTGACTCTGTACCGGTACCCCCCTGTATATAGTCTCGCTATTGTTATTTTACTGTTGCTATTTAATTACTTGTTACTTTTATTTCTTATTCTTATCTATATTTTTTAAAACTGCACTGTTGGTTAGGGGCTCGTAAGTAAGCATTTTACAGGTTATACGCTGTACCGGCAGGATAGAACAGCGGCGTCTGGTAAGTCAAGGGGCAGCGGACTATGTATTTTTGTTGTATACCTGTTGTATTCAATGCATGTGACTAATACAATTTGATTTGATACATGTGATTTGATTTGAGACGTCATAACAAGGCAGGGTTACATTCATCACTACACACAGTAGACTTCATAACAAGGCAGGGTTACATCCATCACTACACACAGTAGACTTCACAACAAGGCAGGGTTACATCCATCACTACACACAGTAGACTTCACAACAAGACAGGGTTACATCCATCACTACACACAGTAGACTTCATAACAAGACAGGGTTACATTTGTCACTATACATATTTAAAAAAATGTTTTTTTTAAATTATTTTAATCCATTTTCTTTTATACTTTTTTCTCCACAGTTGATGGTTTAGATTAATAAAGAGGGGTGGTGCTGGAGATTAATATAGTGGGGTGGTGCTGGAGATTAATATAGTGGGGTGGTGCTGGAGATTAATATAGTGGGGTGGTGCTGGAGATTAATATAGTGGGACGGTGCTGGAGATTAATATAGTGGGGTGGTGCTGGAGATTAATATAGTGGGGTGGTGCTGGAGCTTAATATAGTGGGGTGGTGCTGGAGCTTAATATAGTGGGACGGTGCTGGAGATTAATATAGTGGGGTGGTGCTGTAGATTAATATAGTGGGGTGGTGCTGTAGATTAATATAGTGGGGTGGTGCTAGGGATTAATATAGTGGGACGGTGCTGGAGTTTAATATAGTGGGGTGGTGCTGGAGATTAATATAGTGGGCTGGTGCTAGGGATTAATATAGTGGGACGGTGCTGGATATTAATATAGTGGGGTGGTGCTGTAGATAAATATAGTGGGGTGGTGCTGGAGTTTAATATAGTGGGGTGGTGCTAGGGATTAATATAGTGGGACGGTGCTGGAGATTAATATAGTGGGGTGGTGCTGGAGATTAATATAGTGGGGTGGTGCTGGAGTTAATATAGTGGGATGGTGCTGGAGTTAATATAGTGGGGTGGTGCTGGAGATTAATATAGTGGGGTGGTGCTAGGGATTAATATAGTGGGACGGTGCTGGATATTAATATAGTGGGGTGGTGCTGGAGTTTAATATAGTGGGGTGGTGCTGGAGTTTAATATAGTGGGGTGGTGCTGGAGATTAATATAGTGGGGTGGTGCTGGAGTTTAATATAGTGCGGTGGTGCTGGAGATTAATATAGTGGGGTGGTGCTGGAGGTAATATAGTGGGACGGTGCTGGATATTAATATAGTGGGGTGGTGCTGAAGTTAATATAGTGGGGTGGTGCTGGAGATTAATATAGTGGGGTGGTGCTGGAGATTAATATAGTGGGGTGGTGCTGGAGATTAATATAGTGGGGTGGTGCTGGATATTAATATAGTGGGGTGGTGCTGGAGTTTAATATAGTGGGGTGGTGCTGGAGTTTAATATAGTTGGGTGGTGCTGAAGTTAATATAGTGGGATGGTGCTGGAGTTTAATATAGTGGGGTGGTGCTGAAGTTAATATAGTGGGATGGTGCTGGAGTTTAATATAGTGGGGTGGTGCTGGAGTTAATATAGTGGGATGGTGCTGGAGTTAATATGAATTAGATTTTTTTTTATTCCCTTTATCAAAATGCACATTTCAATAGGTGCAGTAATCCTCATGGCACAAGTGGGGAACGGCCCTTTCGTTTTTGGTTATATGTTGTTGAATTTGTAGGATTTTTACCACAAACATTTGTGAATAATAATCAGCAGTGGCAATAAAATAATATTCCAACGTTGCTGGACTAACAAACTGTCTGACCAACCTTTCCAGGAAATTCAGTACCACCTGGCCTTGAGTTGCAGCAGGAGATCATTTCATCTTCGTTATTCCCAAACACATTTATTCAGTCAGTCAAAAGTTTTAATGTAAGCTGCTGGCTGCATGATTGCATCAACCTAGCTAACTAATGTTAGTTAGCTAGCTATCTACCTAGGTTACTAAAGATGACATTAGTCGTTTTGTTAGCTGTGGATTGGATCATTCAAACTGGTTTTAGAGGATGACTAAACTGCTTTTATTAACACCAACCTTGTTTTCCATGAACATTTGTGTTCTTCTCTCTCATGAGGCAACCAGGCAGGCAGTAGAGAAATGTGGTGCAACTAAATTTAGTTGTTGAAAAGCGGGGTTGATGACACTCTGTTAGCTGAGGAGCTCCGTTCTCTTATATCAAGGTGGAGTTGAGTTTTGTTGGCGCGATTTGCTGGCAACAACGTTCAGTCACCATCAGTCAACTCTTGTATAAATCTTAATTCGGAAAACGGTTGCCTGTACCTACACTATGTTTGTGCTGTAATTCATACTTTTATAAAAACTTTTATCCAACACAACCACCGACTTTCTCCTCTTTTGTGTTGTTGATTTGTGGCACATAATGACAGTTATAGCTGCATAGCTAAAATGACAGATGTAAAAACGTCAGAAAGAGAGCAACAGCAGAAACAGAGTGAGAAACTGAGTGCATTGTTGACAGGTACAATTAAAAGTAGCCGTGGCAACCAGTATAAACAACCTGTGTTCTTATTGGTTTACCCAGGATTCCTCCACAGTCCTCCCTAACAGACACTCATATAACGCCCAGCCCTAACCCCTAGCCACCTGGCCAGGACCTGTAATGGTGGAATCTCACACTGTTTTCTCCTGGAATGTCTAATGACTTCTCAGGATGACGCACCTGATACTAAAAAGCAGTTCACAGCACTGTGGAACAAGAAAGATAGCTCCCGAGAGGATGCCCACATCCTTGGTAGTCTAAGACATCAACGGCCCCAAATCTGTGGGGGAATAGTACATGATGGGGTGGAGGTATGGGGTGATGGGGTGGGGGTATGGGGTGGGGGTATGGGGTGATGGGGTGGAGGTGAGATTGAAGGAGTATGGGGTGATGGGGTGGAGGTGAGATTGAAGAAGGAGTATGGGGTGATGGGGTGGAGGTATGGGGTGGGGTGATGGGGTGGGGGTATGGGGTGGGGTGATGGGGTGGGGTGGGGGTATGGGGTGATGGGGTGGAGGTATGGGGTGGAGGTATGGGGTGGGGTGATGGGGTGGGGGTATGGGGTGGGGGTATGGGGTGGGGTGATGGGGTGATGGGGTGGGGGTATGGGGTGATGGGGTGGGTGTATGGGGTGGGGGTATGGGGTGGAGGTATGGGGTATGGGGTGGAGGTATGGGGTGATGGGGTGGAGGTATGGGGTGAGGGTATGGGGTGGGGTGATGGGGTGGGGGTATGGGGTGGAGGTATGGGGTGATGGGGTGGGAGTATGGGGTGAGGGTATGGGGTGATGGGGTGAGGGTATGGGGTGATGGGGTGGAGGTATGGGGTGAGGGGGTGGGGGTGTGGGGTGGAGGTATGGGGTGATGGGGTGGGGGTATGGGGTGGAGGTATGGGGTGAGGGTATGGGGTGGGGGTATGGGGTGGGGGTATGGGGTGGAGGTATGGGGTGATGGGGTGGGGGTATGGGGTGGAGGCATGGGGTGGGGGTATGGGGTGGAGGTATGGGGTGATGGGGTGGGGGTATGGGGTGAGGGTATGGGGTGATGGGGTGAGGGTATGGGGTGATGGGGTGGAGGTATGGGGTGAGGGGGTGGGGGTGTGGGGTGGAGGTATGGGGTGGAGGTATGGGGTGATGGGGTGGAGGTATGGGGTGATGGGGTGGAGGTATGGGGTGATGGGGTGGAGGTATGGGGTGGAGGTATGGGGTGATGGGGTGGAGGTATGGGGTGATGGGTGGGGGTATGGGGTGGGGGTATGGGGTGATGGGGTGGGGGTATCGGGTGGAGGTATGGAGTGATGGGTGGGGGTGAGATTGAAGGAGTATGGGGTGATATATGGAGTGTGGGGGGGTGAGTGATGGTATGGGGGTATGGGGTGATGGGGTGGGGGTATTGGGTGGAGGTATGGGGTGATAGATATGGAGTGGGGGGGTGAGTGATGGTATGGGGGTATGGAGGGGTGGAGAGGGGTGTCAGAGTTTTTGGCAGGGACTTCAGAGAAGGACACATGGGGATCAGGTCGATTATGGCTGCGTGCCTCAGTCCAGAGACGGCAGGTTCATGCTGGCTTTTCATCACAACATAACCTTCTGCTGATCTCTGTCCTGTAACACGATCAGCCAGCCCCTCAATGAGGTATAGGCTGGGGCTGGGGTAGAGGTCTAGGAATGGGGTATAGGGCTAGCGACTGGCTGGGCCTGGGGCCGGTATAGGCATAGGGCTGAGGCTAGCCTTGGAGATGAACAGTGGTGCAGGGGGGGTGCCTCATCTCCTGGGGTCCCCCACCTCTCCACCTCCTCACCTCACCACTCAGGTGCAGGTCTTTGCTCCAACCCTTAATCCTTTATCCCTGCTCTGTTTTACTGCACTTTGAAACAATCCTCTCATAAAGTTGATCAAGTCTATACACCTTCCCATTAAAAAGGACTAGAGTTATTCAGAATGTCAGCGCTGTAGTTCCAGCAGGCGTTACTCGTTCCAGGCGTTACTCGTTCCAGGCGTTTCTCGTTAGCACTGAAAGCTAATACTGTTGTCCTTTAAGAGACTCTCACACCTGTCTCCCAGCGACCCAGAAAATGCAGGGGAAGGGAAAGGGTCAATTCAATCAAAACTTGGTGTCCAGAAGTTTCCGTGGGAGAATTGTAGGACTATAATGTTCTGGCAGTATTAGGATGTGGGTTTGGTAAAACTTAACAACAAACCCCTGAATTGTCCCCCCATGATGACCCTCAATCACAGTGTTCAACAAAACATGTTCCACATTAAAAAATCACAAGTTTCCTGGCTGGGTGGCCATGTAGAGAATGTGCAAGCGCATCTACCCATGATGCAGTCCTCCTATGACACAAGAGGGCCCAACAGACTTAGCAAATCAATGAAAAGAAAAGCACACATCTCACATCTCTCAAGTGAAGGAATACCAGTCTCGCAGCGTGAGAGAGAGTGGAGAGGACCAGTCTCGCAGCGAGAGAGAGTGGAGAGGACCAGTCTCGCAGCGGGTAGAGAGGCAGTGAGAGAGAGAGAGGACCAGTCTCGCAGCGTGTAGAGAGGCAGTGAGAGAGAGAGTAGAGAGGACCAGTCTCGCAGCAGGTAGAGAGGCAGCGAGAGAGAGAGTAGAGAGGTAGAGAGGACCAGTCTCACAGTTGGTAGAGAGGCAGCGAGAGAGAGAGTAGAGAGGTAGAGAGGACCAGTCTCGCAGCAGGTAGAGAGGCAGCGAGAGAGAGAGAGGACCAGTCTCGCAGCGTGTAGAGAGGCAGTGAGAGAGAGAGTAGAGAGGACCAGTCTCACAGCAGGTAGAGAGGCAGCGAGAGAGAGAGTAGAGAGGTGGAGAGGATCAGTCTCACAGTTGGTAGAGAGGCAGCGAGAGAGAGAGTAGAGAGGTGGAGAGGATCAGTCTCACAGTTGGTAGAGAGGCAGCGAGAGAGAGAGTAGAGAGGTGGAGAGGATCAGTCTCACAGTTGGTAGAGAGGCAGCGAGAGAGAGAGTAGAGAGGTGGAGAGGATCAGTCTCACAGCGGGTAGGGAGGCAGAGAGAGAGAGAGAGAGAGAGTAGAGAGGTAGAGAGGATCAGTCTGGCAGACGAGCAACCCCAAGCGGAAAGTCAACCTCCCAGCACAGAGCACTACTCCCTCACTGAAATGAAGGATACATTTACCCAGCTGGAGGTAAGGCAGGTGGAGATGGAACAGCTGGTGAACGCACTCAGTCAGTCAGCACAGACCTCGACAACAGTCCAACACAACAACAACACCACCTCAACCAGACCCAGAGAGCTGGAGGGGGAGAGAGACATGTCTGCACTCTGGACTGTGGTGAAACAACTTCAATAGGTGAAAGAGCAGGAGTGGAAGAAGAAGGACCAGCGGCAGGAGAAGAACAGAGCACTAGAGGAGGTGAGAAAGATCAAGTGTGATGGAGAACAACCCATTATACCACTCCGCAGAGAAGCCAGCAGAACAGCACACATCAACACTGACCATAGCCTCAACATCACAGCAGAACAGATGAATAAAGAATCCCAAGCCCAGGGGACCCCATCTCCTCCTAGCACCCCCCTGTCAGACCCCTTGTCAGACCCCCTGATAGCCCCCCAGGCAACCCCACACCCACTGAGGACACACACCAGCCACAGATTGTACTCCTTGTGGACTCAAACGGGAAATATATACAAGAAAAAACTTTTTCCCCAAACACACAATGTCTAAACTCTGGTGTCCAAACACCCAGCGCGCCTTAGACCTTCTGTCTGAGGACCAACTAGGGTCACCCAGCGCCCTAGACCTTCTGTCTGAGGACCAACTAGGTTCACCCAGCACGCCCTAGACCTTCTGTCTGAGGACCAACTAGGGTCACCCAGCCCACCCTAGACCTTCTGTCTGAGGACCAACTAGGGTCACCCAGTGCCCCCTAGACCTTCTGTCTGAGGACCAACTAGGGTCACCCAGTGCCCCCTAGACCTTCTGTCTGAGGACCAACTAGGGTCACCCAGTGCCCCCTAGACCTTCTGTCTGAGGACCAACTAGGTTCACCCAGCACGCCCTAGACCTTCTGTCTGAGGACCAACTAGGGTCAACCAGCCACATAATAATACACACAGGCACAAACGACCTGAGAACACAGCAGAAAAGGGTGGCCACAGCACTGAAGGGATGATTGAAAAAGCTTCTTCTACTTTCCCCAACGCACAAGTGGTTATCTCCACCCTGCTACCATACAGTGGGTAAATACAAGTGAATGTGCATCAAAACCAAATGTTTACCTGGCCCACCACTCCACCCTGGACTTGAACAGCCTTTATGACCAGGTCCACCTGTACAACGCAGCAGTGCCCACCTAAACAGTATATTTCCCTATCAAATCTACAAATATCAAGCAGACAACCTAAGAAAATTAACAGCAATGACAAATGGTTTGATGAAGAATGCAAAAATCTAAGAAAGAAATTGAGAAACCTATCCAACCAAAAACAGAGAACCTGAGTCTACGCCTTCACTATGGTGAATCACTAAAACAATACAGAAATACACTACGGAAAAAGAAAGAACAGCACGTCAGAAATCAGCTCAATGTAATGGAAGAATCCATAGAATCTAACCACTTCTGGGGAAATTGGAACACATTGGAACACAGTAAACAAACAGTAAACAATGTTCTGAGCAAATGTCAAATTGGCTTTTTACCAAATTACCAAATTACCATACGACAGACCACATATTCACCCTGCACACCCCTATCGACAAACAAACAAACCAAAACAAAGACAAAGTCTTCTCATGCTTTGATGATTTCAAAAAAGCTTGACTTAATTTGGCATGAGGGTCTGCTATACAAATTGATGGAAAGTGGTGTTGGGGGATAAACATTCAACATTATAAAATCAATGTACACAAACAACAAGTGTGCAGTTAAAACTGGCAAAAAACTAACACATTTCTATCCACAGGGCCGTGGGGTGAGACAGGGATGCAGCTTAAGCCCCACCCTCTATTTATTTATATATACAGTGCCTTCGGTAAGTATGTAGACCCCTTCGCACCAGTCTGAGGTCCTGAGAGCTCTGGAGCAGGTTTTCATCAAGGATCTCTCTGTACTTTATTTTATTTTTTATTTTTGTCAAGTTGAAAATCAAATCACATTTCATTGGTCAAATTATTAGTAAACAACAGGTTCAGGCTCACAGTGAATGATTACTTACGGGCCCTTCCCAGCAATGCAGAGCGAGAGTAAACAACAGGTGTAGATTAACAGTGAATGATTACTCCAGGCCACGCTTGGTATTGCGCATGGTGATCTTAGGCTTGTGTGCGGCTGCTCGGCCATGGAAACCCATTTCATGAAGCTCCTGACGTTGCTTCCAGAGGGAGTTTGGAACTCGGTAGTGAGTGTTGCAACCGAAGATAGATGATTTTTATGCTCTGTGCGCTTCAGCACTCGGTGGTCCTGTTCTGTGAGCTTGTGTGGCCTACCACTTCGCTGTGTGGCCTACCACTTGGTGGCTGAGGCATTGTTGCTCCTAGACATTTCCACTTCACAACGACAGCACTTACAGTTGACCAGGGCAGCTCTAGCAGGACAGAAATTGTTGGAAAGATGGCATGCTATGACGGTGCCACATTGAAAGTCACTGAGCTCTTCAGTAAGGCCATTCTACTGCCAATGTTTGTCTATGGAGTTTTGATGTAACTTTACTAAACCAGCACCATTGTCTATGGAGTTTTGATGTAACTTTACAAAACCAGCACCATTGTCTATGGAGTTTTGATGTAACTTTACTAAACCAGCACCATTGTGAGAAGTGAATCTTCTATTTTTACTACTAATATTGAGTTATTAGTAGGACTATTAGATGTAAGCAACATCTTGATTAGGGTTATTTGACCTTCGAATTGTGGTGATGAAAGGACAGTGGTCATGTATCGTTCTGGGTTCCACTGCTCAAGGGGGTCCGTGGAGTTTAATGAACTCGGTGAATTTGGATCCTAGATCTCGTTGGTGTGATAAGGTTTATGAGGTGGAGTTCTATGAACTCGGTGAATTTGGATCCTAGATCTCGTTGGTGTGATAAGGTTCATGAGGTGGCTCAGTTTGCCTGCATATGCAACAGAAGTGGTATGTTTTTGTAAGCTAAGCACTCAGACAATTAGCTGTTTTAGCAGCCCCTGGTAGAGCTGTTTTTGTGGATGTTCTTGTTAAGCCTACTGTTCTTTTTTTATTTTACATTTATTTAACCAGGTAGGCCAGTTGAGAACAAGTTCTCATTTACAACTGCGACCTGGCCAAGATAAAGCAAAGCAGTGCGACACAAACAACAACACAGAGTTACACATAAGCAAACGTACAGTCAATAAGACAAAAGAAAAGAAAAATAGAAAAACCTATATACAGTGTGTGCGGTAGGCAATAAATAGGCCCTAGAGGCAAAAATAATTACAATTTAGCGTTACTACTGGAGTGATAGATGTGCAGATGATGATGTGCAGGTAGAGATACAGGGGTGCAAAAGAGCAAGAGGGTAAGTAATAATATGGGGATGAGGTAGTTGGGTGGGCTATTTACAGATGGGCTGTGTACAGGTACAGTGATCGGTACAGGTGCAAGCTGCTCTGACAGCTGATGCTTAAAGTTAGAGAGGGAGATATGACTCCAGCTTCAGTGATTTTTGCAATTCGTTCCAGTCATTGGCAGCAGAGAACTGGAAGTAAAGGTGGCCAAAGGAGGAATTGGCTTTGGGGGTGACCAGTGAGATATACCTGCTGGAGCGCGTGCTACGGGTGGGTGTTGCTATGGTGACCAGTGAGCTGAGATAAGGCGGGGCTTTACCTAGCAAAGACTTATAGATGACCTGGAGCCAGTGGGTTTGGAGACGGATATGTAGTGAGGGCCAGTCGGGCGGGAGGGTGCGGGCAGCAATTGAAGAGCATGCACTTAGTTTTACTAGCATTTAAAAGCAGTTGGAGGCCACGGAAGGAGTGTTGTATGGCATTGAAGCTCATTTGGAGTTTTGTTAGCACAGTGTTCAAATGGTGTCGTCTGCGTAGAGGTGGATCAGAGAATCACCAGCAGCAAGAGCGACATCATTGATATACACAGAGAAAAGAGTCGGCCCGAGAATTGAACCCTGTGTTACCCCATAGAGACTGTCAGAGGTCCGGACAACAGGCCCTCCAATTTGACACACTGACCTCTATCTGAGAAGAGTAGTTGGTGAACCAGGCGAGGCAGTCATTTGAGAAACCAAGGCTGTTGAGTCTGCCAATACGAATGCAGTGATTGACAGAGTCAAAAGCCTTGGCCAGGTCGATGAAGACAGCTGCACAGTACTGTCTTTTATCAATGGCAGTTATGATATTGTTTAGGACCTTGAGCGTGGTTGAGGTGCACCCATGACCAGCTCAGAAACCAGATTGCATATAGCGGAGAAGGTACGGTGGGATTCGAAATGTTCGGTGATCTGTTTGTTAACTTGGCTTTCGAAGACCTTAGAAAGGCAGGGCAGGATGGATATAGGTCTATAACAGTTTGGGTCTGGTGTCTCCCCCTTTGAAGGGGGGGATGACCGCGGCAGCTTTCCAGTCTTTGGGGATCTCGGACAATACGAAAGAGGTTGAACAGGCTAGTAATAGGGGTTGCAACAATTTCGGCGGTTAATTTTAGAAAGAGAGGGTCCAGATTGTCTAGCCCAGCTGATTTGTAGGGATCCAGATTTTCATCATTCGTGCCAACGCCATAGAGAAAGGAGACAGGGTAGAAACCACCATTTCGGCTACCTACGTATAGGCTGCTATAGCCGACATGTTGATTTAGTTTATCATTATAGCATTTTTATGGAATTGTAGTTGTAATTAGGACTAATACATTTTATTTATTTATAATTTCTCTAAATTAATTTGACCATGCAGCCCGGTGAATTCTCAATTTGAAAAAAGTGAGGGAGAGCCTCAACAAGTTATTAAAAAACATACTATCTAAATCATTCAGGAGCCTGCCAGGTAATATTATTATATTATTATTCCAAGGCTATAGCCTGCCAGGTAATATTATTATATTATTATTCCAAGGATATAGCCTGCCAGGTAATATTATTATATTATTATTCCAAGGCTATAGCCTGCCAGGTAATATTATTATTCCAATTTAATTACAGCCATGAAATCATTTCTGACACTCTACAGCCTGGCAGGAGCACTCAGCATTGTGACACTACAGCCTGGCAAGAGCACTCAGCATTGTGACACTCTACAGCCTGGCAAGAGCACTCAGCATTGTGATACTCTACAGCCTGGCAGGAGCACTCAGCATTGTGACACTCTACAGCCTGGCAGGAGCACTCAGCATTGTGACACTCTACAGCCTGGCAAGAGCACTCAGCATTGTGACACTGTCACGCACTGACCATAGAGAGCCCTCGGTTCTCTATGGTGTTTAGGTCAGAGCGTGACTAGGGGGGTGTTCTAGTCATTAATTTTCTATGTGGCTGGGTTGTATGGTTCCCAATTAGAGGCAGCTGGTAATCGTTGCCTCTAGTTGGGGATCATATTTAGGAAGCCCTTTCTCCCACCTGCTTTGTGGGATATTGGTTTGAGTGAGTGCATGCAGCACTACGGTACTTCACGGTCATTGTTTGTTTCTTGGTTTGTTTAAGTTTCACTAAAATAAAGATGTGGAACTCCAATCGCGCTGCGCCTTGGTCCGTCTCTCCTCACGACCGTGACAGAATATCCTACCAAGCAAGGACCAAGCAGCGTGTTATGGAGGTTAAGGAGTTTTGGACATGGGAGGAAATCATGTCCGGATGTGAGACCCTTCCTTGGAAGGAGACACCAAGGAAGGTGGAAGGACAGCGACAAAGCCGGGGACCGTGGCCACAGAAACCCCAAGAATGTTTTTGGGAGGAGCACGAGGGGTGGTCGGCGGAGCAGCGGAGAGTGCAAGAGCGGGTCATCAGTCCGGTGCCATCTGTGCCAGCTCCCTGTACTCACCCTGAAGAGCCAGAGACCATCAGGGAGGCGATGGAGAAGTTGGGAGAGAGAGAGAGATAAAGAGAGATGTTGGTCAAGTGTGTTCTGCTCAACATTCGACCTGAAGAGCCTGTCAGCAGTCTGGTGAAGTCTGTGCCGGATTCACGCATCTGGCCTCCAGTGCGCCTCCCCAGCCTGGTACGTCCGGTACCAGCTCCCTGCACCCGCCCTGAAGTGCGTGTCACCAGTCCGGTGCCACCTGTGCCGGCTCCACGCACCAGGCCTCCAGTGCACCTCCCCAGTCCCGCTCCTAGGCCGGAGCCTTCCTCGGCACCAGTGCCCAGTCCAGGCACGGTGTCCAGTCCGGCTCCAAGTCTGGAGCCTTCCTCGGTGCCGGTGCCCAGTCTGGGCGCGGCGTTCAACCCACCTCCATGGAAATAATGGAGAAATAATGAATATCCAATCACATTAACCGTTGCTCTCTCACGGGAAACCTTCACTCTTGTGCAGACATTTAGAAACGAAACATGACAATTTGAAAGAATAAAGGCACAGGTGTTAATGAGCGAGAAAAAAAGATGACTTTCAAGTAGTAATACATGTATAAGAGCAACAGATACCATCAATAAGACAGGGCTAGAAGAGTCTTATATGGTGAGCTACCGAGGGGCTAGAAGAGTCTTATATGGTGAGACACCGAGGGGCTAGAAGAGTCTTATATGGTGAGACACCGAGGGGCTACAAGAGTCTTATATGGTGAGACACCGAGGGGCTACAAGAGTCTTATATGGTGAGCTACCGAGGGGCTAGAAGTGTGTTATATGGTGAGCTACCGAGGGGCTAGAAGAGTCTTATATGGTGAGACACCGAGGGGCTACAAGAGTCTTATATGGTGAGCTACCGAGGGGCTAGAAGTGTGTTATATGGTGAGCTACCGAGGGGCTAGAAGTGTCTAATATGGTGAGCTACTGAGGGGCTAGAAGAGTCTTATATGGTGAGCTACTGAGGGGCTAGAAGAGTCTTATATGGTGAGCTACCGAGGGGCTAGAAGAGTCTTATATGGTGAGCTACCGAGGGGCTAGAAGTGTGTTATATGGTGAGACACCAAGGGGCTACAAGAGTCTTATATGGTGAGCTACTGAGGGGCTAGAAGAGTCTTATATGGTGAGCTACCGAGGGGCTAGAAGAGTCTTATATGGTGAGCTACCGAGGGGCTAGAAGAGTCTTATATGGTGAGACACCGAGGGGCTACAAGAGTCTTATATGGTGAGCTACCGAGGGGCTAGGACAGGCAAGCTCCATACTATTGTATGCATCAGTGACATGGCAGGAGATGTTTTGAAACAATTACTGCTTCGCATACAACCATATGAAATCTACGCGTTACAGCTGGATGAATCAACAGACGTGGCGGGCCTGGCTCATCTCCTGGTACATGTCTGTTACGTTTAAGGAAGACATCATCTTCTACAAACCACTGGAAACCAGGACAACAGGAGAGGATATTTTTAAATTACTGGAAAGCTATGTGATATCAAATGGACTTTTGTTGTCAGGATGTGTTGGTGTCTGCACTGACGGCGCAAAAGCCATGACAGGGAGACATAGTGGAGCGCGTGCAAGTAGTTGCTCTCATTTAGATAGGTTAGAAAACATTATATAGTTAAACCTGCAAAAGAGGGAATATAAACCAGGGGAAAAGAGGGAATATAAACCAGGGGGAAAAGAGGGAATATAAACCAGGGGGAAAAGAGGGAATATAAACCAGGGGAAAAGAGGGAATATAAACCAGGGGAAAAGAGGGAATATAAACCAGGGGAAAAGAGGGAATATAAACCAGGGGAAAAGAGGGAATATAAACCAGGGGAAAAGAGGGAATATAAACCAGGGGGAAAGGGGGAATATAAACCAGGGGGAAAGAGGGAATATAAACCAGGGGAAACGAGGGAATATAAACCAGGGGAAACGAGGGAATATAAACCAGGGGACACGAGGGAATATAAACCAGGGGAAAAGAGGGAATATAAACCAGGGGAAAAGAGGGAATATAAACCAGGGGGAAAGGGGGAATATAAACCAGGGGAAAAGAGGGAATATAAACCAGGAGAAAATGCACTACCCTCCCTTTACACAACCTTCCCCTATTTTGGACCACTCTCCCCTGTCTGTCCATTACTCACGCTCACTGTCTGACTGTCTGTCCATTACTCACTCTCACTGTCTGACTGTCTGTCCCTGTCTCACTCTCACTGTCTGACTGTCTGTCCATTACTCACTCTCACTGTCTGACTGTCTGTCCCTGTCTCGCTCTCACTGTCTGACTGTCTGTCCCTGTCTCGCTCTCACTGTCTGTCTGTCCCTGTCTTGCTCTCACTGTCTGACTGTCTGTCCCTGTCTGACTGTCTGTCCCTGTCTCACTCTCACTGTCTGACTGTCTGTCCCTGTCTCGCTCTCACTGTCTGACTGTCTGTCCATTACACACTCTCACTGTCTGACTGTCTGTCCCTGTCTCGCTCTCACTGTCTGACTGTCTGTCCCTTACACACTCTCACTGTCTGACTGTCTGTCCCTGTCTCGCTCTCACTGTCTGACTGTCTGTCCCTTACACACTCTCACTGTCTGACTGTCTGTCCCTGTCTCGCTCTCACTGTCTAACTGTCTGTCCCTTACACACTCTGACTGTCTGACTGTCTGACTGTCTGTCTTGTCTCACTCTTCCCGACTGTCCCTTTTTGGAACCAGTTAATTAGTAATCCAAACAGAGTTAAACAGCATGCTTCTTCTAGATCATCATTTATAAAAAAACTAAAATAAGTTGGGTACAGGAGGGTGTAAGTGGAGTCTTCGAAGCAGCTGAGTGAGTGTGTGACAGTTGTTATAGTGGAGCTCCTCTGAGCATGTTGGTGTTATGTTTACATCCTAAACTCCCACCACGAAGAACAACAGCAGAAAGACCAGCTTCATGCACTATGGCTAACTGCTTGTCACTCATGGACAACAGATACAGCTGTGATTGGAAAGATAAGATGTTTTACTACCATCTCGGTAAATTCCAGTGTTGCTTTATGGTTATTCACTGCAGAAATAAAACAATGTTGAAGTCTGATGAAAGAGCGAGGCGTTTATCTGACTATCTGAAACTTTCTGCCATCATGGTATTTACTGGTCTGGTTGTTGCTCTGCAGCTGGTTGCTAGATGGTAGAATTCCGCTCTGGTTAAAATCTGTTTTATAATAAACAGCTCAGTGATATCTCTGTATCTCTGTTCAGATATGAAACACCTGTGTTTCATAGTGTTTGGTCACGCGCCGATGCTCTTCTTCTCTGAGCCACAGTGATGACAGACTGGGTGTCTTTCCCCTAAACAGGAGACCAACCAACCACAGAGCGGAGCTCAGATGTCCAACCAATCACAGAGCAGATAGAGCTTTGAGGTAAACCCACCTAGCCAAGGCCTTGTCCAATCACAGAGAAGCATCTCAGTTTGACCAACAGGTGACCGCTCCCCCCTCCCTGTACCTCCTCTTAGCGCGTTTTCATCTCAGATAGGGGGAAAACATCATCCTCTCATCTGATGATCATCTACCACCTTGTCTAGAAGGGGTCTTTGAAGGAGTGACCAGATTAGATTAGCCAATCTTACTAAAGTGTTACTGTAGAGTTAGGGTTAATACAGAGTTACTGTAGAGTTACTGTAGAGTTTCTATAGGGTTACTGAAGAGTTAGGCTTTCTGTAGAGTTACTATAGGCTTACTGAAGAGTTACTATAGGGTTACTGTAGAGTTACTATAGTGTTACTGTAGAGTTACTATAGGGTTACTGTAGAGTTCGGGTTACTGTAGAGTTACTATAGGGTTACTGTAGAGTTACTATAGGGTTACTGTAGAGTTACTATATTGTTACTGTAGAGTTACTATAGGGTTATTATAGAATTAGGGTTACTGTAGAGTTACTATATTGTTACTGTAGAGTTACTATAGAGTTACTGTAGAGTTACTATAGGGTTACTGTAGAGTTACTGTAGGGTTACAGTAGAGTTATTATAGGGTTACTGTAGAGTTACTATAGTGTTACAGTAGAGTTATTATAGGGTTACTGTAGAGTTACTATAGTGTTACTGTAGAGTTACTATAGGGTTACTATAGGGTTACTGTAGAGTTACTATAGGGTTACTGTAGAGTTACTATAGGGTTACTGTAGAGTTACTATAGGGTTACTGTAGAGTTACTATAGGGATTCTATAGGGTTACTATAGGGTTACTGTAGAGTTACTATAGGGTTACTGTAGAGTTTCTATAGGGTTACTGTAGAGTTACTATAGGGTTACTGTAGAGTTACTATAGGGTTACTGTAGGGTTACTGTAGAGTTTGGGTTACTGTAGAGTTAGTATAGGGTTACTGTAGAGTTACTATAGGGTTACTGTAGAGTTACTATAGGGTTGCTGTAGAGTTTGGGTTACTGTAGAGTTACTATAGGGTTACTGTAGAGTTACTATAGGGTTACTGTAGAGTTACTATAGGGTTACTGTAGGGTTACTGTAGAGTTCGGGTTACTGTAGAGTTAGTATAGGGTTACTGTAGAGTTACTATAGGGTTACTGTAGAGTTACTATAGGGTTACTGTAGAGTTAATATAGGGTTACTGTAGAGTTAGGCTTTCTGTATAGTTACTATAGGGTTACTGTAGAGTTACTATAGGGTTACTATAGGGTTACTGTAGAGTTCGGGTTACTGTAGAGTTAGTATAGGGTTACTGTAGAGTTACTATAGGGTTACTGTAGAGTTACTATAGGGTTACTATAGGGTTACTGTAGAGTTACTATAGGGTTACTGTAGAGTTCGGGTTACTGTAGAGTTACTATAGGGTTACTGTAGAGTTACTATAGGGTTACTGTAGAGTTACTATATTGTTGCTGTAGAGTTACTATAGGGTTACTATAGAGTTACTATAGGGTTACTGTAGAGTTACTATATTGTTACTGTAGAGTTACTATAGGGTTACTGTAGAGTTCGGGTTACTGTAGAGTTACTATAGAGTTACAGGAGAGTTACTATAGGGTTACTGTAGAGTTACTATAGGGTTACTGTAGAGTTACTATAGGCTTTCTGTAGAGTTACTATAGGGTTACTGTAGAGTTACTATAGGGTTACTGTAGAGTTACTATAGGGTTACTGTAGAGTTACTATAGGGTTACTGTAGAGTTACTATAAGGTTTCTATAGGGTTACTATAGGGTTACTGTAGAGTTACTATATTGTTACTGTAGAGTTCGGGTTACTGTAGAGTTACTATAGGGTTACTGTAGAGTTACTATAGGGTTACTGTAGAGTTACTATAGGGTTACTGTAGAGTTACTATAGGGTTACTGTAGGGTTACTGTAGAGTTCGGGTTACTGTAGAGTTAGTATAGGGTTACTGTAGAGTTACTATAGGGTTACTGTAGAGTTTGGGTTACTGTAGAGTTACTATAGGGTTACTGTAGAGTTACTATAGGGTTACTGTAGAGTTTGGGTTACTGTAGAGTTACTATAGGGTTACTGTAGAGTTACTATAGGGTTACTGTAGAGTTACTATAGGGTTACTGTAGAGTTACTATAGGGTTACTGTAGAGTTAATATAGGGTTACTGTAGAGTTAGGCTTTCTGTATAGTTACTATAGGGTTACTGTAGAGTTACTATAGGGTTACTATAGGGTTACTGTAGAGTTCGGGTTACTGTAGAGTTACTATAGGGTTACTGTAGAGTTACTATAGGGTTACTGTAGAGTTACTATAGGGTTACTATAGGGTTACTGTAGAGTTACTATAGGGTTACTATAGAGTTCGGGTTACTGTAGAGTTACTATAGGGTTACTGTAGAGTTACTATAGGGTTACTGTAGAGTTACTATATTGTTGCTGTAGAGTTACTATAGGGTTACTATAGAGTTACTATAGGGTTACTGTAGAGTTACTATATTGTTACTGTAGAGTTACTATAGGGTTACTGTAGAGTTCGGGTTACTGTAGAGTTACTATAGAGTTACTGTAGAGTTACTATAGGGTTACTGTAGAGTTACTATAGGGTTACTGTAGAGTTACTATAGGGTTATTATAGAGTTAGGGTTACTGTAGAGTTACTATATTGTTACTGTAGAGTTACTATAGAGTTACTGTAGAGTTACTATAGGGTTACTGTAGAGTTACTGTAGGGTTACAGTAGAGTTATTATAGGGTTACTGTAGAGTTACTATAGTGTTACTGTAGAGTTACTATAGGGTTACTATAGGGTTACTGTAGAGTTACTATAGGGTTACTGTAGAGTTACTATAGGGTTACTGTAGAGTTACTATAGGGTTACTGTAGAGTTACTATAGGGATTCTATAGGGTTACTATAGGGTTACTGTAGAGTTACTATAGGGTTACTGTAGAGTTTCTATAGGGTTACTGTAGAGTTACTATAGGGTTACTGTAGAGTTACTATAGGGTTACTGTAGGGTTACTGTAGAGTTCGGGTTACTGTAGAGTTAGTATAGGGTTACTGTAGAGTTACTATAGGGTTACTGTAGAGTTACTATTGGGTTACTGTAGAGTTACTATAGGGTTACTGTAGAGTTACTATAGGGTTACTGTAGAGTTACTATAGGGTTACTGTAGGGTTACTGTAGAGTTCGGGTTACTGTAGAGTTAGTATAGGGTTACTGTAGAGTTACTATAGGGTTACTGTAGAGTTACTATAGGGTTACTGTAGAGTTAATATAGGGTTACTGTAGAGTTAGGCTTTCTGTATAGTTACTATAGGGTTACTGTAGAGTTACTATAGGGTTACTATAGGGTTACTGTAGAGTTCGGGTTACTGTAGAGTTAGTATAGGGTTACTGTAGAGTTACTATAGGGTTACTGTAGAGTTACTATAGGGTTACTATAGGGTTACTGTAGAGTTACTATAGAGTTCGGGTTACTGTAGAGTTACTATAGGGTTACTGTAGAGTTACTATAGGGTTACTGTAGAGTTACTATATTGTTGCTGTAGAGTTACTATAGGGTTACTATAGAGTTACTATAGGGTTACTGTAGAGTTACTATATTGTTACTGTAGAGTTACTATAGGGTTACTGTAGAGTTCGGGTTACTGTAGAGTTACTATAGAGTTACAGGAGAGTTACTATAGGGTTACTGTAGAGTTACTATAGGGTTACTGTAGAGTTACTATAGGCTTTCTGTAGAGTTACTATAGGGTTACTGTAGAGTTACTATAGGGTTACTGTAGAGTTACTATAGGGTTACTGTAGAGTTACTATAGGGTTACTGTAGAGTTACTATAGGGTTACTGTAGAGTTACTATAAGGTTTCTATAGGGTTACTATAGGGTTACTGTAGAGTTACTATATTGTTACTGTAGAGTTCGGGTTACTGTAGAGTTACTATAGGGTTACTGTAGAGTTACTATAGGGTTACTGTAGAGTTACTATAGGGTTACTGTAGAGTTACTATAGGGTTACTGTAGGGTTACTGTAGAGTTCGGGTTACTGTAGAGTTAGTATAGGGTTACTGTAGAGTTACTATAGGGTTACTGTAGAGTTTGGGTTACTGTAGAGTTACTATAGGGTTACTGTAGAGTTACTATAGGGTTACTGTAGAGTTTGGGTTACTGTAGAGTTACTATAGGGTTACTGTAGAGTTACTATAGGGTTACTGTAGAGTTACTATAGGGTTACTGTAGAGTTACTATAGGGTTACTGTAGAGTTAATATAGGGTTACTGTAGAGTTAGGCTTTCTGTATAGTTACTATAGGGTTACTGTAGAGTTACTATAGGGTTACTATAGGGTTACTGTAGAGTTCGGGTTACTGTAGAGTTACTATAGGGTTACTGTAGAGTTACTATAGGGTTACTGTAGAGTTACTATAGGGTTACTATAGGGTTACTGTAGAGTTACTATAGGGTTACTGTAGAGTTCGGGTTACTGTAGAGTTACTATAGGGTTACTGTAGAGTTACTATAGGGTTACTGTAGAGTTACTATATTGTTGCTGTAGAGTTACTATAGGGTTACTATAGAGTTACTATAGGGTTACTGTAGAGTTACTATATTGTTACTGTAGAGTTACTATAGGGTTACTGTAGAGTTCGGGTTACTGTAGAGTTACTATAGAGTTACTGTAGAGTTACTATAGGGTTACTGTAGAGTTACTATAGGGTTACTGTAGAGTTACTATAGGCTTTCTGTAGAGTTACTATAGGGTTACTGTAGAGTTACTATAGGGTTACTGTAGAGTTACTATAGGCTTTCTGTAGAGTTACTATAGGGTTACTGTAGAGTTACTATAGGGTTACTGAAGAGTTACTATAGGGTTACTGTAGAGTTACTATAGGGTTACTGTAGAGTTACAATAGGGTTACTGTAGAGATACTATAGGGTTACTATAGGGTTACTGTAGAGTTACTATAGGGTTACTGTAGAGTTCGGGTTACTGTAGAGTTACTATAGGGTTACTGTAGAGTTACTATAGGGTTACTGTAGAGTTACTATATTGTTACTGTAGAGTTACTATAGGGTTACTGTAGAGTTCGGGTTACTGTAGAGTTACTATAGAGTTACTGTAGAGTTACTATAGGGTTACTGTAGAGTTACTATAGGCTTTCTGTAGTTTTACTAAAGGGTTACTGTAGAGTTACTATAGGGTTACTGAAGAGTTACTATAGGGTTACTGTAGAGTTAGGCTTTCTGTAGAGTTACTATAGGGTTACTATAGGGTTACTGTAGAGTAACTATAGGGTTACTGTAGAGTTACTGTCAAGTTGTGTATGGTTCACACTGCAACTCTTTGCCCAAACTTGAAAAAGGCCTTTAAGGACTGAAGGACGCAAGGGACAACTCAATTTTCTTCTAACTTCTTTTATTTCTTTAGTCAGTTAGTTAGTTAATTAGTTCTTTAGTTAGCTTGATAATTAGTTAATTAGGTTGATAACCTTTAAAGGCAAAACACAAAAATAAATATACATTACTTCAAGTAAGGTCATTTCAAATTAAATACATAATCTCAATGTAGTCATATTATCTAAATTATACTATATACTAAATTAGACAATTGGTCTCAATTCTCAACACAAATAAACACCTAAGTTGCAACAATTTTACACAACAATGTCCATGTGCCTACCGGTTGAGTCTCCAGAATCCTAAATGAGCTGAATGTGTATGGATGAGTCTCCTCTTCTGTGAAGGACTTCCAGTGAAATGCTTTTCCACCAAACATTTCACCACCTGCTATCACAAAGGTGCACCAGTATATATGTTCCCCAGGGAAACACAAGCTAATGATGGGTTCCACAATGCATACACTCTTTCGCCCCCTGCTGGTGTTTTATCTTTGAAATCAGTTGAAAATCTGAACGCCTTGAATATCAATACCTGTCTTTTGACGCAACACCTCCCACTTGATCTCCTGGTTCTTGAACCCAAGGAGGTCACATCGGCTCCATCTTCGATGGCTTTACTTCTGCTCTTCTACAGGTAATAACACAACCAATCGCCTGACGTCCCTTTGAAGAATTGTAGCAGGGATTTTGGTTGAACGTTTCTTTGCTTTGTCTCCACAAACATGCTTCAAAGTTGAGATGGGATAACTTGGGAAGGTTCGTATATTTGCATCTCTCACAATGCCCTCCTTGTCAGCGTTGACATTGACGACCCTACCAAGCTTATACTGACTCCTCAAAGCGTTCTGGTCTGCAAGCCAGACGACGTCTCCAACGGCCACGTTTCGCTGCTTTGTGTGCCACTTACTCCTCACAAACAGGTTAGGTCCAGCCAACTGACTCCACTTCCTCCAGAACCAGTTAACTTCTGCTTGAATGACTCTTAACCGTTTGTAGGAGTAGTCTTCAAACTCAAAGCTTCCTAAGTCTCCGCTAGGTCCAGTCCTTCCAAGCAGAAGAGAATTAGGACTGATGTATTCTATGCAGTCCTCCCGGCTCTGAGTCCTGGCATCTATGGGCCTTTCATTGGCAAGGTTAGCAGCCATGAACATAAATGTTTGAAACTCACTCCATGTGAAGAGTCCTTCGCCTCTCATATTGTGCAAGGCCCGCTTCACAGTGCGAACAGCTGCTTCTGCAGCACCATTCCTGTGAGGGGAGTCTGCTGGGTGGATCTTCCAGCTCCACTCTGTTCCATGCTTTGAAGCTTAATTTTCAAGCTCAGATGTAATTTGTTGATCCAGGAAGTGGTAGAGCTCTTTGAGGGCAGGTCTGGCCCCCACAAAGTTCTTTCCAGGATCTGACCACAGTTTCTTTGGATGCCCTCTCAGTGCCGTGAATCTTTGGTAGGCCAGTAAGAAGCCTTCAGTTGACTGGTCACTGATAACATCTGTGTGTATAGCTCTGGATGCCATACAGCAGAAGACAATTCCCCACACCTTGAGCTTGACTTTCTTTCTCACCTCGTCCTTGACTTCATATGGTCCAAATAAGTCCACTGTTGTATACTCAAATGGTCTGGCTGGTGTTATACGCTCGGGTGGAAGGTCACTCATGATCTGTTGGCACTTTCTGGCCCTAGCCTTTCTGCACACCACACAGTTGTCAACTCTCTTTTTAGCCAGCTTCCGGCCTTTTATCACCCAGGCTTTCTTCCTCATCCGGAGGAGTGTACCTGCTATTTCTTCATGGTTTGCATCATGAGCCTCTTGGGCTAGGAGAGTGGATATCCATGCCTCATATGGTAGAATTGGTACAGCAGTCTCGTCCTCATCAAAGATCTTGAACCTCCCTCCACAAACCAAGAGCCCAGTCTCTTCATCTCTGTAAACAGCGAGTCTGTTGAGAGTGGTGCCTTGAAAGGTTATACCTTCTTGAGCTGCAAGGAACAGGTCTCTTAGTGCATCTTCACACTCCCCAACAGTGAGTACAGCTTGTTTGCCTCTGGACTTCCAGTTTGTTGAAAGAATTTCCTCCCACTTTGGTTTATCTGAGGCTGAATTCCTGGTCAACACTTCTTTCCATTTCGTTGCAGCTCTCCAAACCCAGGCAATGACTCGGATCAGCCTGGTCAGGCTGCTGAATTTCCTGATGTCAATCAGTTTTGTTACCGCAGAGCCAGCTGGTGGTCTTCGGATCTTAGTCTTAAGTTCATCTGGGTTATTTTGCCTGCTTTGCTGTGCATCACTCTGACTTTCCTTCTGAACTCCCACTTCAGGAAGTACATCATTCTTGTTTCTCTTGGCCTGCGCTCTGGTCAGTGCTGCAGAGAAATATTTCCTTTGAAGTTTGTTTATGCCTTCCTTGGCATAAGCTGCAATTTCTTTGGCTGACTTCTGTGGCCACTCTTCCATGGGTTGCCGCAGGAACGCTGGTCCATTTTGCCACATGGAATCTTCTTGGAGGTCTTCCGGGGCTGCCCCTCTTGTTATGATGTCAGCACTGTTCAGGCCTCCCGGGATCCACCACCAGTCTTCGACAGATGTGGATTTCTGGATCTCTCCAACTCTGTTCGCGAAGAAAGATTGATACCCATAACTGTCTCTCTGGATAGCTCCCACCACAGTTTGACTGTCCAGCAGATGGATCCATCGTTCAATTTCTATACGACTGTGTTTTTCAACGTACTTTCGAAGTCGTGCTGCGCAGACAGCACCGCAGATTTCAGCTTTCACTGCCTCCCCCTTTTGGTCCAAAGGTGTGAGTTTTGCTTTGGACTCAACCAACCTGACTTGGATGCCTTGCTCGGTTTCCCATCTGAAGTACACTACGGCTCCATAGCTCTTCTCACTTCCGTCAGAGAATGTTATTCCCCAAGGTTTACCAATCCAGTTGACTGATGTGAGGCTTCTGTGGAAGGTGATTTGGCTAAGACGTGTGTACTCCTCAAACAGTTTGATGGCTTCTTCTCTCAATTGTTCAGACAGAGGTTTGTCCCACGTGTTTCGGGTCAGAGTTTTGCCTCCAGCTTCTTGAAACGCCTTTCTGACAAGAATGGCGCCCTTTTGTTTGGCAGGTGTGACGAGGCCTATTGGGTCATACAGGCTAGCTACTTGGCTTAGCAGTTCTCTTCTCGTCAGTGGGTTTGGAGTTTTCCCTCTCACCTCTTCTTCAAGGAGATTTTGTCCGACTCTCATCTTCTTTTTCCTCTTTGAGAAATTGATTGAAGTCATTAGGTACAGTTTGTCCTCTTCAACAAGGTATCCAACTCCAAGGGCTTTATTGTCTCCTTTCCTCATCTGGTTTGGGAGAATAAGTACTGTCCCTGACACCGCTCCTTGTTCTCCTGGTACGATCTCCTGCCTCTCACTTTGGCCTGACCGGATCCAGGGTTTGAGGAAGAATCTGCCTGTCAGGATCTCTTCAACTCTTTTGGTGTCCTTGTCCAGCTTTTGTAAGTCATTATGGGAAGTCAGGATGTCATCGACATAGGCATCCTCTTCAAGGATCCTACGTTCCTCCTCCAGGTGAGCAAACATGGGCAGTTTTGCTGTCTCTCTCATGGCCAGTTGTGCAATGCACCCTGCTGGTCGATCGCCAATGTTGACTCTGGTGATGGCATACTCTTCAATCTCTTCCTCCTCAGTGTTTCTCCAGAGAAATCTGTGGAGATGCATCTCCAGGTTTTCTAACCACACCGAATTGTACATCTTCCTGATGTCGCCAAGAGCAGCATGGACACCTCTTCTGAACCTGAGTAGTACTGCTCGGATGGGATTGAGGACATCAGGCCCTTTCAGCAGCAGGTCATTCATGCTGACCCCTTTAAACTTCTGGCTGCTGTTCCATACCAGTCGCACAGGTGTTGTGACAGAGTGTGGGTTTGGCGCCACCAAGTGGCTGACATACCATACTGGTCCTTTCCAGCTGGCGATCATCTCTTTGGTAAGTTTCTTTGCTGCTCTTCTCTCCACCATTTCATGCACTTGAGCTGTGTATGCTATTTTCCACTCTGGCTCTTTCTTGAGTTGTCTTTCTGTTCTTAAGAAGGTGGCTTCAACCCCACTCCTGTTGTAAGGAAGGGAACTTGGATCTTGAATCCAGGGGTATTTTGTGTCCCAGTGCGGTTTATCGCTGTGAGCATCTGCTTTGATGTAGGTGAGGCCTTTCCTTATGATCTCCAGCTCCCTTTCCTCACTCAGAGTCATTTCCTTGCCTCCTGGTTGACAATTGCCGCACCGGCATCCTCCACACTTCGGTTCGCAAGCTGCTCCAATGCTATCCCATTTCCACCAATCCAAGAACTTTCTGCGAGCTACTGTGCTTTTGGTTTCAGCTGTGAACTCTTGTGTTTTAGTTATCTCTTGATACTTGACAGCGGTTGCTCTCATGGATCGAGCAAAGTGCGTTCCAGACCTGTGCGCGGCCATATCGACTTCTTCAAACAGATCTGGATGTGCTCCACCAACAATCTTTCCTAGCGGGCTCTCCCATAAGACAAGGTCTCCAATCACCTTCACTCTTTGCGGAGCAAGTCTTCCTTCGCGGTGGCTTATCAGTAGCTCAATGCTCTCCGGTCTCCTCAGATCTCCTAGACTGACTTCTGGGAAGAACTTCTTGAGTTGCTCAGGTTTGATGACTCTGTGGATGTTGGCAATTTCATTCAAACCATAGCAGACAAGCTCATGGGCTCTTTCTGTGCCTCTAGGCATTTTGACCCTCACTCTGAGGAGATATCTTCTGGTTTTAACCTTCATGGCCATCCCCCCAACTCCATGGACGACTAAAGTGATGTTTTCACTTCGAAGATTTAATCTCCTGGCAGCTCTGTGGGTGATATAATTTGTGTCCGATGCCAAGTCGATCAGGGTTCCAATTTTTTGTCCTGCATTGGCAGTTACCTCGAGCAGCATTAGAATAACTGGCAATTCTTCTACTGCACTTGACACAATCTCTCCAAGCTGGATCTTTTCACCACAGTTTGTCTTTGCGGTGATGTTGGTGAACGCTCTCTTGAATTTGTCTACCATCTCTGGGGAGAGTTTAGATACAAATTCTTCCTGCTCCTCAGTCCGCGTTCTCACATTGAATTGTCTTCTTTCTGAGTCACTCCTCCTGAAGTCTCCCTTCAGGCATAGAAAGAAATGGTGGTCTTTTTTACAGTTTCTGTTCCTGCACAGGTATGTCTCTTTGCATTCATCATCTTCTCCATGACAGACCAAGCACCTCTTGCAGGCCCCCAGCTTTTCTACAGCAGCCAACTTTTCCACTGGCTTCAGTTCCTTGAAACGCTTGCAAAATAATATTTTTTCTCTGTGCTTTTCATCACCACACACAACACAGCCTCCTTTCGTTGTGGACCGCGTGGACGCATATTTCCTCTCCATGCAAGCATTTCTCTTTTCTGGCCTTTCACTCACTCCCAGCTGCTCCAGTTTTTCAAGAATTTCCTCTTGTGTTTTCAGGAATTTAAGAAGGTTCTCAAAGTGATTATCTGGTGTGACATTATTCCTCGGATTAACCATGAAGACAAGCCACTCCCTCTTGATGTCGTCAGGTAACTTGCTTTCTATGGATCTGATCACTAGAGGGTTGTTGATGGCTCCTGTGTTTCCAAGCTCCGTGAGGTCATCCAGGGCCTTCTCTATAGTTTGGATCATGTCGATAACTTTCCTAGGCTGATTTGCCCTTAAAGCAGGAATTTTCTCCAGATCCTCCATTATCTCCAAGGCAATTGTAGACTTGTTTCCATATCTGTTCTCCAGCACCCTGAACATGTCCTCAGCAGTGTTGTAGGAAGACAAACGGAGGCCTCTGCATATCCTCTCATCTATACTGTCAATGAGTTGGATCCTCTTTACCTCGACTGAGCCTGTTGGTTCCCCCTGCTTTTGCAGACTCTCCCAGTCTCTTCTCCATCGATGGAAGTTCCTTTTATACCCACTGAACTTGGGTAGACAGATTGGCTTTATCCTCAGTGTCGGTTGTGGAGCTGCCATGGGCACCTGCGGCACTCTCCCTCCGACTCTCTCCTCTTCTGCAATTCTTTGTGCTGTGAGAAATCCTGCCCTCCTTGCTTCAAGGTTGTTGCCGAATGCCTTCAGATCCTTCACTCTCCCTCCGAGCCTTTCCTTTTCTGCCACCGGAATCCACATCTCCCACTCTGCTAGGCTTGCGATTGCATTTTGGACTTGTGTTTTCACCCTATCCCACCGTAGCTCAAAGCCATCTCTGTTTACAGCGGTAACAGGTATCTGAGCAACTCCATCACAGGCTGTCTCGGCTTCATGGATTGCAGACTTCACCTCATTTTCGCCATATCTAGGCCATAGATTGGACTGGACCATCTCCCTGACCTCATCCAATCGTGCTTCGCATTCTTGGAACGTCTTCTCAACTTCATTCTGCTTCTCCTTGCTCAGTTCAGCTTCTTCACCCTCATCGGTTCCAGCTTCAATGTCTGCCAGAAGGCCAGCCCTGTACTCGTCATTTGTCTCACTGACCGTCCTCGCCTCCGACTTGAGCTTCTTGAACTCCTCTTGTAGTTCTCTTTTAGTCATGTGCTTTGCGACTCTGCTGAGGAAGTTTGCCTGCTTGGTAAAAGTGCTTTTAGCTAAAGTTCTTTTTTGCTTCAGCTCCTTCACTGTTATTCCAAGAGCTTCCTCCGCCATGTTGAGACGTCAGTCAATATTCCTCTCTGCGACGACAGCTTTCCTGACTTCAGGCCGTTAATCCTTTTGTCTTCACTGCCACGCGGTTCTCAACTGTCAAGTTGTGTATGGTTCACACTGCAGCTCTTTGCCCAAACTTGAAAAAGGCCTTTAAGGACTGAAGGACGCAAGGGACAACTCAATTTTCTTCTAACTTCTTTTATTTCTTTAGTCAGTTAGTTAGTTAATTAGTTCTTTAGTTAGCTTGATAATTAGTTAATTAGGTTGATAACCTTTAAAGGCAAAACACAAAAATAAATATACATTACTTCAAGTAAGGTCATTTCAAATTAAATACATAATCTCAATGTAGTCATATTATCTAAATTATACTATATACTAAATTAGACAATTGGTCTCAATTCTCAACACAAATAAACACCTAAGTTGCAACAATTTTACACAACAATGTCCATGTGCCTACCGGTTGAGTCTCCAGAATCCTAAATGAGCTGAATGTGTATGGATGAGTCTCCTCTTCTGTGAAGGACTTCCAGTGAAATGCTTTTCCACCAAACATTTCACCACCTGCTATCACAAAGGTGCACCAGTATATATGTTCCCCAGGGAAACACAAGCTAATGATGGGTTCCACAATGCATACACTCTTTCGCCCCCTGCTGGTGTTTTATCTTTGAAATCAGTTGAAAATCTGAACGCCTTGAATATCAATACCTGTCTTTTGACGCAACAGTTACTATAGGGTTACTGTAGAGTTACTATAGGGTTACTGTAGAGTTACTATAGTGTTACTGTAGAGTTACTATAGGGTTATTGTAGAGTTACTATAGGGTTACTGTAGAGTTACTATAGGGTTACTGTAGAGTTACTATAGGGTTACTGTAGAGTTACTATAGGGTTTCTATAGGGTTACTGTAGAGTTACTATAGGGTTACTGTAGAGTTACTATAGGGTTACTGTAGGGTTACTGTAGAGTTCGGGTTACTGTAGAGTTAGTATAGGGTTACTGTAGAGTTACTATAGGGTTACTGTAGAGTTACTATAGGGTTACTGTAGAGTTACTATAGGGCTACAGTAGAGTTACTATAGGGTTACTGTAGAGTTACTATAGGGTTACTGTAGGGTTACTGTAGAGTTCGGGTTACTGTAGAGTTAGTATAGGGTTACTGTAGAGTTACTATAGGGTTACTGTAGAGTTACTATAGGGTTACTGTAGAGTTAATATAGGGTTACTGTAGAGTTAGGCTTTCTGTATAGTTACTATAGGGTTACTGTAGAGTTACTATAGGGTTACTATAGGGTTACTGTAGAGTTCGGGTTACTGTAGAGTTAGTATAGGGTTACTGTAGAGTTACTATAGGGTTACTGTAGAGTTACTATAAGGTTACTGTAGAGTTACTATAGGGTTACTATAGGGTTACTGTAGAGTTACTAAAGGGTTACTGTAGAGTTCGGGTTACTGTAGAGTTACTATAGGGTTACTGTAGAGTTACTATAGCGTTACTGTAGAGTTACTATATTGTTGCTGTAGAGTTACTATAGGGTTACTATAGAGTTACTATAGGGTTACTGTAGAGTTACTATATTGTTACTGTAGAGTTACTATAGGGTTACTGTAGAGTTCGGGTTACTGTAGAGTTACTATAGAGTTACTGTAGAGTTACTATAGGGTTACTGTAGAGTTACTATAGGGTTACTGTAGAGTTACTATAGGCTTTCTGTAGAGTTACTATAGGGTTACTGTAGAGTTACTATAAGGTTTCTATAGGGTTACTATAGGGTTACTGTAGAGTTACTATAGGGTTACTGTAGAGTTCGGGTTACTGTAGAGTTACTATAGGGTTACTGTAGAGTTACTATAGGGTTACTGTAGAGTTACTATAGGGTTAATGTAGAGTTACTTTAGGGTTACTGTAGGGTTACTGTAGAGTTCGGGTTACTGTAGAGTTAGTATAGGGTTACTGTAGAGTTACTATAGGGTTACTGTAGAGTTTGGGTTACTGTAGAGTTACTATAGGGTTACTGTAGAGTTACTATAGGGTTACTGTAGAGTTAGGCTTTCTGTAGAGTTACTATAGGGTTACTATAGCATTGCTGTAGAGTTACTATAGGGTTACTGTAGAGTTACTATAGGGTTACTGTAGGGTTACTGTAGAGTTCGGGTTACTGTAGAGTTAGTATAGGGTTACTGTAGAGTTACTATAGGGTTACTGTAGAGTTCCTATAGGGTTACTGTAGAGTTAATATAGGGTTACTGTAGAGTTAGGCTTTCTGTATAGTGACTATAGGGTTACTGTAGAGTTACTATAGGGTTACTATAGGGTTACTGTAGAGTTCGGGTTACTGTAGAGTTACTATAGGGTTACTGTAGAGTTACTATAGGGTTACTGTAGAGTTACTATAGGGTTACTATAGGGTTACTGTAGAGTTACTATAGGGTTACTATAGAGTTCGGGTTACTGTAGAGTTACTATAGGGTTACTGTAGAGTTACTATAGGGTTACTGTAGAGTTACTATATTGTTGCTGTAGAGTTACTATAGGGTTACTATAGAGTTACTATAGGGTTACTGTAGAGTTACTATATTGTTACTGTAGAGATACTATAGGGTTACTGTAGAGTTCGGGTTACTGTAGAGTTACTATAGAGTTACTGTAGAGTTACTATAGGGTTACTGTAGAGTTACTATAGGGTTACTGTAGAGTTACTATAGGCTTTCTGTAGAGTTACTATAGGGTTACTGTAGAGTTACTATAGGGTTACTGAAGAGTTACTATAGGGTTACTGTAGAGTTACTATAGGGTTACTGTAGAGTTGCAATAGGGTTACTGTAGAGGTACTATAGGGTTACTATAGGGTTACTGTAGAGTTACTATAGGGTTACTGTAGAGTTCGGGTTACTGTAGAGTTACTATAGTGTTACTGTAGAGTTACTATAGGGTTACTGTAGAGTTACTATATTGTTACTGTAGAGTTACTATAGGGTTACTGTAGAGTTCGGGTTACTGTAGAGTTACTATAGAGTTACTGTAGAGTTACTATAGGGTTACTGTAGAGTTACTATAGGGTTACTGTAGAGTTACTATAGGCTTTCTGTAGAGTTACTAAAGGGTTACTGTAGAGTTACTATAGGGTTACTGAAGAGTTACTATAGGGTTACTGTAGAGTTAGGCTTTCTGTAGAGTTACTATAGGGTTACTATAGGGTTACTGTAGAGTTACTATAGGGTTACTGTAGAGTTACTATAGGGTTACTGTAGAGTTACTATAGGGTTACTGTAGAGTTACTATAGGTGTACTGTAGAGTTACTATAGGGTTACTGTAGAGTTACTGTAGGGTTACTGTAGAGTTACTATAGGGTTTCTATAGGGTTACTATAGGGTTACTGTAGAGTTACTATAGGGTTACTGTAGAGTTCGGGTTAATGTAGAGTTACTACAGGGTTACTGTAGAGTTACTATAGGGTTACTGTAGAGTTACTATAGGGTTACTGTAGAGTTACTATAGGGTTACTGTAGAGTTACTATAGGGTTACTGTAGAGTTAGGCTTTCTGTAGAGTTACTATAGGGTTACTGAAGAGTTACTATAGGGTTACTGTAGAGTTAGGCTTTCTGTAGAGTTACTATAGGGTTACTGAAGAGTTACTATAGGGTTACTGTAGAGTTACTATAGTGTTACTGTAGAGTTACTATAGGGTTACTGTAGAGTTACTATAGGGTTACTGTAGAGTTACTATAGGGTTACTGTAGAGTTACTATAGGGTTACTGTAGAGTTACTATAGTGTTACTGTAGAGTTACTATAAGGTTACTGTAGAGTTACTATAGGGTTACTGTAGAGATACTATAGGGTTACTGTAGAGTTCGGGTTACTGTAGAGTTACTATAAGGTTACTGTAGAGTTACTATAGGGTTGCTATAGGGTTACTGTAGAGTTACTATAGGGTTACTGTAGAGTTACTATAGGGTTACGTTAGAGTTACTATAGAGTTACTGTAGAGTTACTATAGGGATACTGTAGAGTTACTATAGGGTTACTGTAGAGTTACTATAGGGTTACTGTAGAGTTACTATAGGGTTACTGTAGAGTTACTATAGGGTTACTGTAGAGTTACTATAGAGTTACTGTAGAGTTACTATAGGGTTACTGTAGAGTTACTATAGGGTTACTGTAGAGTTAATATAGGGTTACTGTCGAGTTAGGCTTTCTGTATAGTTACTATAGGGTTACTGTAGAGTTACTTAAGGGTTACTATAGGGTTACTGTAGAGTTCGGGTTAATGTAGAGTTAGTATAGGGTTACTGTAGAGTTAATATAGGGTTACTGTAGAGTTACTATAGGGTTACTGTAGAGTTACTATAGGGTTACTATAGGGTTACTGTAGAGTTACTATAGGGTTCATGTAGAGTTCGGGTTACTGTAGAGTTACTATAGGGTTACTGTAGAGTTACTATAGGGTTACTGTAGAGTTAATATATTGTTACTGTAGAGTTACTATAGGGTTACTATAGAGTTACTATAGGGTTACTGTAGAGTTACTATATTGTTACTGTAGAGTTACTATAGGGTTACTGTAGAGTTCGGGTTACTTTAGAGTTACTATAGAGTTACTGTAGAGTTACTATAGGGTTACTGTAGAGTTACTATAGGGTTACTGTAGAGTTCGGGTTACTGTAGAGTTACTATAGAGTTACTGTAGAGTTACTATAGGGTTACTGTAGAGTTACTATAGGGTTACTGTAGAGTTACTATAGGCTTTCTGTAGAGTTACTATAGGGTTACTGTAGAGTTACTATAGGCTTTCTGTAGAGTTACTATAGGGTTACTGTTGAGTTACTATATGGTTACTGAAGAGTTACTATAGGATTACTGTAGAATTACTATAGGGTTACTGTAGAGTTACTATAGGGTTACTGTAGAGTTACTATAGGGTTACTGTAGAGTTCGGGTTACTGTAGAGTTACTATAGGGTTACTGTAGAGTTACTATAGGGTTACTGTAGAGTTACTATATTGTTACTGTAGAGTTACTATAGGGTTATTATAGAGTTAGGGTTACTG
Source organism: Salmo trutta (assembly GCF_901001165.1). NCBI lineage: Eukaryota > Metazoa > Chordata > Actinopteri > Salmoniformes > Salmonidae > Salmo > Salmo trutta. The sequence continues at coordinate 48,681,448 of NC_042965.1, forward strand.
TAGAGTTACTATATTGTTACTGTAGAGTTACTATAGAGTTACTGTAGAGTTACTATAGGGTTACTGTAGAGTTACTATAGGGTTACAGTAGAGTTACTATAGGGTTACTGTAGAGTTACTATACGGTTACTGAAGAGTTACTATAGGGTTACTGTAGAGTTAGGCTTTCTGTAGAGTTACTATAGGGTTACTATAGGGTTACTGTAGAGTAACTATAGGGTTACTGTAGAGTTACTATAGGGTTACTGTAGAGTTACTATAGGGTTACTGTAGAGTTACTATAGGGTTACTGTAGAGTTACTATAGGGTTATTGTAGAGTTACTATAGGGTTACTGTAGAGTTACTATAGGGTTACTGTAGAGTTACTATAGGGTTACTGTAGAGTTACTATAGGGTTTCTATAGGGTTACTATAGGGTTACTGTAGAGTTACTATAGGGTTACTGTAGAGTTCGGGTTAATGTAGAGTTACTACAGGGTTACTGTAGAGTTACTATAGGGTTACTGTAGAGTTACTATAGGGTTACTGTAGAGTTACTATAGGGTTACTGTAGGGTTACTGTAGAGTTCGGGTTACTGTAGAGTTAGTATAGGGTTACTGTAGAGTTACTATAGGGTTACTGTAGAGTTACTATAGGGTTACTGTAGAGTTACTATAGGGTTACAGTAGAGTTACTATAGGGTTACTGTAGAGTTACTATAGGGTTACTGTAGGGTTACTGTAGAGTTCGGGTTACTGTAGAGTTACTATAGGGTTACTGTAGAGTTACTATAGGGTTACTGTAGAGTTAGGCTTTCTGTAGAGTTACTATAGGGTTACTATAGCGTTACTGTAGAGTTACTATAGGGTTACTGTAGAGTTACTATAGGGTTACTGTAGGGTTACTGTAGAGTTCAGGTTACTGTAGAGTTAGTATAGGGTTACTGTAGAGTTACTATAGGGTTACTGTAGAGTTCCTATAGGGTTACTGTAGAGTTAATATAGGGTTACTGTAGAGTTAGGCTTTCTGTATAGTTACTATAGGGTTACTGTAGAGTTACTATAGGGTTACTATAGGGTTACTGTAGAGTTCGGGTTACTGTAGAGTTACTATAGGGTTACTGTAGAGTTACTATAGGGTTACTGTAGAGTTACTATAGGGTTACTATAGGGTTACTGTAGAGTTACTATAGGGTTACTATAGAGTTCGGGTTACTGTAGAGTTAGTATAGGGTTACTGTAGAGTTACTATAGGGTTACTGTAGAGTTACTATATTGTTACTGTAGAGTTACTATAGGGTTACTGTAGAGTTCGGGTTACTGTAGAGTTACTATAGAGTTACTGTAGAGTTACTATAGGGTTACTGTAGAGTTACTATAGGGTTACTGTAGAGTTACTATAGGCTTTCTGTAGAGTTACTATAGGGTTACTGTAGAGTTACCATAGGGTTACTGTAGAGTTACTATAGTGTTACTGTAGAGTTACTATAGGGTTACTGTAGAGTTACTATAGGGTTACTGTAGAGTTACTATAGGGTTACTGTAGAGTTCGGGTTACTGTAGAGTTACTATAAGGTTACTGTAGAGTTACTATAGGGTTACTGTAGAGTTAGGCTTTCTGTAGAGTTACTATAGGGTTGCTATAGGGTTACTGTAGAGTTACTATAGGGTTACTGTAGAGTTACTATAGAGTTACTGTAGAGTTACTATAGAGTTACTGTAGAGTTACTATAGGGATACTGTAGAGTTACTATAGGGTTACTGTAGAGTTACTATAGGGTTACTGTAGAGTTACTATAGGGTTACTGTAGAGTTACTATAGGGTTACTGTAGAGTTACTATAGGGTTACTGTAGAGTTAATATAGGGTTACTGTAGAGTTAGGCTATCTGTATAGTTACTATAGGGTTACTGTAGAGTTACTTAAGGGTTACTATAGGGTTACTGTAGAGTTCGGGTTACTGTAGAGTTAGTATAGGGTTACTGTAGAGTTACTATAGGGTTACTGTAGAGTTACTATAGGGTTACTATAGGGTTACTGTAGAGTTACTATAGGGTTACTGTAGAGTTCAGGTTACTGTAGAGTTACTATAGGGTTACTGTAGAGTTACTATAGGGTTACTGTAGAGTTACTATATTGTTACTGTAGAGTTACTATAGGGTTACTATAGAGTTACTATAGGGTTACTGTAGAGTTACTATATTGTTACTGTAGAGTTACTATAGGGTTACTGTAGAGTTCGGGTTACTGTAGAGTTACTATAGAGTTACTGTAGAGTTACTATAGGGTTACTGTAGAGTTACTATAGGGTTACTGTAGAGTTACTATAGGGTTACTGTAGAGTTACTATAGGCTTTCTGTAGAGTTACTATAGGGTTACTGTAGAGTTACTATAGGGTTACTGTAGAGTTACTATAGGCTTTCTGTAGAGTTACTATAGCGTTACTGTTGAGTTACTATAGGGTTACTGTAGAATTACTATAGGGTTACTGTAGAGTTACTATAGGGTTACTGTAGAGTTACTATAGGGTTACTGTAGAGTTCGGGTTACTGTAGAGTTACTATAGGGTTACTGTAGTGTTACTATAGGGTTACTGTAGAGTTACTATATTGTTACTGTAGAGTTACTATAGGGTTATTATAGAGTTAGGGTTACTGTAGAGTTACTATATTGTTACTGTAGAGTTACTATAGAGTTACTGTAGAGTTACTATAGGGTTACTGTAGAGTTACTGTAGGGTTACAGTAGAGTTATTATAGGGTTACTGTAGAGTTACTATAGTGTTACTGTAGAGTTACTATAGGGTTACTATAGGGTTACTGTAGAGTTACTATAGGGTTACTGTAGAGTTACTATAGGGTTACTGTAGAGTTACTATAGGGTTACTGTAGAGTTACTATAGGGATTCTATAGGGTTACTATAGGGTTACTGTAGAGTTACTATAGGGTTACTGTAGAGTTTTTATAGGGTTACTGTAGAGTTACTATAGGGTTACTGTAGAGTTACTATAGGGTTACTGTAGGGTTACTGTAGAGTTCGGGTTACTGTAGAGTTAGTATAGGGTTACTGTAGAGTTACTATAGGGTTACTGTAGAGTTACTATAGGGTTGCTGTAGAGTTTGGGTTACTGTAGAGTTACTATAGGGTTACTGTAGAGTTACTATAGGGTTACTGTAGAGTTACTATAGGGTTACTGTAGGGTTACTGTAGAGTTCGGGTTACTGTAGAGTTAGTATAGGGTTACTGTAGAGTTACTATAGGGTTACTGTAGAGTTACTATAGGGTTACTGTAGAGTTAATATAGGGTTACTGTAGAGTTAGGCTTTCTGTATAGTTACTATAGGGTTACTGTAGAGTTACTATAGGGTTACTATAGGGTTACTGTAGAGTTAATATAGGGTTACTGTAGATTTAGGCTTTCTGTATAGTTACTATAGGGTTACTGTAGAGTTACTATAGGGTTACTATAGGGTTACTGTAGAGTTCGGGTTACTGTAGAGTTAGTATAGGGTTACTGTAGAGTTACTATAGGGTTACTGTAGAGTTACTATAGGGTTACTATAGGGTTACTGTAGAGTTACTATAGGGTTACTATAGAGTTCGGGTTACTGTAGAGTTACTATAGGGTTACTGTAGAGTTACTATAGGGTTACTGTAGAGTTACTATATTGTTGCTGTAGAGTTACTATAGGGTTACTATAGAGTTACTATAGGGTTACTGTAGAGTTACTATATTGTTACTGTAGAGTTACTATAGGGTTACTGTAGAGTTCGGGTTACTGTAGAGTTACTATAGAGTTACAGGAGAGTTACTATAGGGTTACTGTAGAGTTACTATAGGGTTACTGTAGAGTTACTATAGGCTTTCTGTAGAGTTACTATAGGGTTACTGTAGAGTTACTATAGGGTTACTGTAGAGTTACTATAGGGTTACTGTAGAGTTACTATAGGGTTACTGTAGAGTTACTATAAGGTTTCTATAGGGTTACTATAGGGTTACTGTAGAGTTACTATAGGGTTACTGTAGAGTTCGGGTTACTGTAGAGTTACTATAGGGTTACTGTAGAGTTACTATAGGGTTACTGTAGAGTTACTATAGGGTTATTGTAGAGTTACTATAGGGTTACTGTAGGGTTACTGTAGAGTTCGGGTTACTGTAGAGTTAGTATAGGGTTACTGTAGAGTTACTATAGGGTTACTGTAGAGTTTGGGTTACTGTAGAGTTACTATAGGGTTACTGTAGAGTTACTATAGGGTTACTGTAGAGTTTGGGTTACTGTAGAGTTACTATAGGGTTACTGTAGAGTTCCTATAGGGTTACTGTAGAGTTAATATAGGGTTATTGTAGAGTTACTATAGGGTTACTGTAGAGTTAATATAGGGTTACTGTAGAGTTAGGCTTTCTGTATAGTTACTATAGGGTTACTGTAGAGTTACTATAGGGTTACTATAGGGTTACTGTAGAGTTCGGGTTACTGTAGAGTTACTATATGGTTACTGTAGAGTTACTATAGGGTTACTGTAGAGTTACTATAGGGTTACTATAGGGTTACTGTAGAGTTACTATAGGGTTACTATAGAGTTCGGGTTACTGTAGAGTTACTATAGGGTTACTGTAGAGTTACTATAGGGTTACTGTAGAGTTACTATATTGTTGCTGTAGAGTTACTATAGGGTTACTATGGAGTTACTATAGGGTTACTGTAGAGTTACTATATTGTTACTGTAGAGTTACTATAGGGTTACTGTAGAGTTCGGGTTACTGTAGAGTTACTATAGAGTTACTGTAGAGTTACTATAGGGTTACTGTAGAGTTACTATAGGGTTACTGTAGAGTTACTATAGGCTTTCTGTAGAGTTACTATAGGGTTACTGTAGAGTTACTATAGGGTTACTGTAGAGTTACTATAGGCTTTCTGTAGAGTTACTATAGGGTTACTGTAGAGTTACTATAGGGTTACTGAAGAGTTACTATAGGGTTACTGTAGAGTTACTATATGGTTACTGTAGAGTTACAATAGGGTTACTGTAGAGATACTATAGGGTTACTATAGGGTTACTGTAGAGTTACTATAGGGTTACTGTAGAGTTCGGGTTACTGTAGAGTTACTATAGGGTTACTGTAGAGTTACTATAGGGTTACTGTAGAGTTACTATATTGTTACTGTAGAGTTACTATAGGGTTACTGTAGAGTTCGGGTTACTGTAGAGTTACTATAGAGTTACTGTAGAGTTACTATAGGGTTACTGTAGAGTTACTATAGGCTTTCTGTAGTTTTACTAAAGGGTTACTGTAGAGTTACTATAGGGTTACTGAAGAGTTACTATAGGGTTACTGTAGAGTTAGGCTTTCTGTAGAGTTACTATAGGGTTACTATAGGGTTACTGTAGAGTAACTATAGGGTTACTGTAGAGTTACTGTCAAGTTGTGTATGGTTCACACTGCAACTCTTTGCCCAAACTTGAAAAAGGCCTTTAAGGACTGAAGGACGCAAGGGACAACTCAATTTTCTTCTAACTTCTTTTATTTCTTTAGTCAGTTAGTTAGTTAATTAGTTCTTTAGTTAGCTTGATAATTAGTTAATTAGGTTGATAACCTTTAAAGGCAAAACACAAAAATAAATATACATTACTTCAAGTAAGGTCATTTCAAATTAAATACATATCTCAATGTAGTCATATTATCTAAATTATACTATATACTAAATTAGACAATTGGTCTCAATTCTCAACACAAATAAACACCTAAGTTGCAACAATTTTACACAACAATGTCCATGTGCCTACCGGTTGAGTCTCCAGAATCCTAAATGAGCTGAATGTGTATGGATGAGTCTCCTCTTCTGTGAAGGACTTCCAGTGAAATGCTTTTCCACCAAACATTTCACCACCTGCTATCACAAAGGTGCACCAGTATATATGTTCCCCAGGGAAACACAAGCTAATGATGGGTTCCACAATGCATACACTCTTTCGCCCCCTGCTGGTGTTTTATCTTTGAAATCAGTTGAAAATCTGAACGCCTTGAATATCAATACCTGTCTTTTGACGCAACACCTCCCACTTGATCTCCTGGTTCTTGAACCCAAGGAGGTCACATCGGCTCCATCTTCGATGGCTTTACTTCTGCTCTTCTACAGGTAATAACACAACCAATCGCCTGACGTCCCTGTGAAGAATTGTAGCAGGGATTTTGGTTGAACGTTTCTTTGCTTTGTCTCCACAAACATGCTTCAAAGTTGAGATGGGATAACTTGGGAAGGTTCGTATATTTGCATCTCTCACAATGCCCTCCTTGTCAGCGTTGACATTGACGACCCTACCAAGCTTATACTGACTCCTCAAAGCGTTCTGGTCTGCAAGCCAGACGACGTCTCCAACGGCCACGTTTCGCTGCTTTGTGTGCCACTTACTCCTCACAAACAGGTTAGGTCCAGCCAACTGACTCCACTTCCTCCAGAACCAGTTAACTTCTGCTTGAATGACTCTTAACCGTTTGTAGGAGTAGTCTTCAAACTCAAAGCTTCCTAAGTCTCCGCTAGGTCCAGTCCTTCCAAGCAGAAGAGAATTAGGACTGATGTATTCTATGCAGTCCTCCCGGCTCTGAGTCCTGGCATCTATGGGCCTTTCATTGGCAAGGTTAGCAGCCATGAACATAAATGTTTGAAACTCACTCCATGTGAAGAGTCCTTCGCCTCTCATATTGTGCAAGGCCCGCTTCACAGTGCGAACAGCTGCTTCTGCAGCACCATTCCTGTGAGGGGAGTCTGCTGGGTGGATCTTCCAGCTCCACTCTGTTCCATGCTTTGAAGCTTAATTTTCAAGCTCAGATGTAATTTGTTGATCCAGGAAGTGGTAGAGCTCTTTGAGGGCAGGTCTGGCCCCCACAAAGTTCTTTCCAGGATCTGACCACAGTTTCTTTGGATGCCCTCTCAGTGCCGTGAATCTTTGGTAGGCCAGTAAGAAGCCTTCAGTTGACTGGTCACTGATAACATCTGTGTGTATAGCTCTGGATGCCATACAGCAGAAGACAATTCCCCACACCTTGAGCTTGACTTTCTTTCTCACCTCGTCCTTGACTTCATATGGTCCAAATAAGTCCACTGTTGTATACTCAAATGGTCTGGCTGGTGTTATACGCTCGGGTGGAAGGTCACTCATGATCTGTTGGCACTTTCTGGCCCTAGCCTTTCTGCACACCACACAGTTGTCAACTCTCTTTTTAGCCAGCTTCCGGCCTTTTATCACCCAGGCTTTCTTCCTCATCCGGAGGAGTGTACCTGCTATTTCTTCATGGTTTGCATCATGAGCCTCTTGGGCTAGGAGAGTGGATATCCATGCCTCATATGGTAGAATTGGTACAGCAGTCTCGTCCTCATCAAAGATCTTGAACCTCCCTCCACAAACCAAGAGCCCAGTCTCTTCATCTCTGTAAACAGCGAGTCTGTTGAGAGTGGTGCCTTGAAAGGTTATACCTTCTTGAGCTGCAAGGAACAGGTCTCTTAGTGCATCTTCACACTCCCCAACAGTGAGTACAGCTTGTTTGCCTCTGGACTTCCAGTTTGTTGAAAGAATTTCCTCCCACTTTGGTTTATCTGAGGCTGAATTCCTGGTCAACACTTCTTTCCATTTCGTTGCAGCTCTCCAAACCCAGGCAATGACTCGGATCAGCCTGGTCAGGCTGCTGAATTTCCTGATGTCAATCAGTTTTGTTACCGCAGAGCCAGCTGGTGGTCTTCGGATCTTAGTCTTAAGTTCATCTGGGTTATTTTGCCTGCTTTGCTGTGCATCACTCTGACTTTCCTTCTGAACTCCCACTTCAGGAAGTACATCATTCTTGTTTCTCTTGGCCTGCGCTCTGGTCAGTGCTGCAGAGAAATATTTCCTTTGAAGTTTGTTTATGCCTTCCTTGGCATAAGCTGCAATTTCTTTGGCTGACTTCTGTGGCCACTCTTCCATGGGTTGCCGCAGGAACGCTGGTCCATTTTGCCACATGGAATCTTCTTGGAGGTCTTCCGGGGCTGCCCCTCTTGTTATGATGTCAGCACTGTTCAGGCCTCCCGGGATCCACCACCAGTCTTCGACAGATGTGGATTTCTGGATCTCTCCAACTCTGTTCGCGAAGAAAGATTGATACCCATAACTGTCTCTCTGGATAGCTCCCACCACAGTTTGACTGTCCAGCAGATGGATCCATCGTTCAATTTCTATACGACTGTGTTTTTCAACGTACTTTCGAAGTCGTGCTGCGCAGACAGCACCGCAGATTTCAGCTTTCACTGCCTCCCCCTTTTGGTCCAAAGGTGTGAGTTTTGCTTTGGACTCAACCAACCTGACTTGGATGCCTTGCTCGGTTTCCCATCTGAAGTACACTACGGCTCCATAGCTCTTCTCACTTCCGTCAGAGAATGTTATTCCCCAAGGTTTACCAATCCAGTTGACTGATGTGAGGCTTCTGTGGAAGGTGATTTGGCTAAGACGTGTGTACTCCTCAAACAGTTTGATGGCTTCTTCTCTCAATTGTTCAGACAGAGGTTTGTCCCACGTGTTTCGGGTCAGAGTTTTGCCTCCAGCTTCTTGAAACGCCTTTCTGACAAGAATGGCGCCCTTTTGTTTGGCAGGTGTGACGAGGCCTATTGGGTCATACAGGCTAGCTACTTGGCTTAGCAGTTCTCTTCTCGTCAGTGGGTTTGGAGTTTTCCCTCTCACCTCTTCTTCAAGGAGATTTTGTCCGACTCTCATCTTCTTTTTCCTCTTTGAGAAATTGATTGAAGTCATTAGGTACAGTTTGTCCTCTTCAACAAGGTATCCAACTCCAAGGGCTTTATTGTCTCCTTTCCTCATCTGGTTTGGGAGAATAAGTACTGTCCCTGACACCGCTCCTTGTTCTCCTGGTACGATCTCCTGCCTCTCACTTTGGCCTGACCGGATCCAGGGTTTGAGGAAGAATCTGCCTGTCCTCAGGATCTCTTCAACTCTTTTGGTGTCCTTGTCCAGCTTTTGTAAGTCATTATGGGAAGTCAGGATGTCATCGACATAGGCATCCTCTTCAAGGATCCTACGTTCCTCCTCCAGGTGAGCAAACATGGGCAGTTTTGCTGTCTCTCTCATGGCCAGTTGTGCAATGCACCCTGCTGGTCGATCGCCAATGTTGACTCTGGTGATGGCATACTCTTCAATCTCTTCCTCCTCAGTGTTTCTCCAGAGAAATCTGTGGAGATGCATCTCCAGGTTTTCTAACCACACCGAATTGTACATCTTCCTGATGTCGCCAAGAGCAGCATGGACACCTCTTCTGAACCTGAGTAGTACTGCTCGGATGGGATTGAGGACATCAGGCCCTTTCAGCAGCAGGTCATTCATGCTGACCCCTTTAAACTTCTGGCTGCTGTTCCATACCAGTCGCACAGGTGTTGTGACAGAGTGTGGGTTTGGCGCCACCAAGTGGCTGACATACCATACTGGTCCTTTCCAGCTGGCGATCATCTCTTTGGTAAGTTTCTTTGCTGCTCTTCTCTCCACCATTTCATGCACTTGAGCTGTGTATGCTATTTTCCACTCTGGCTCTTTCTTGAGTTGTCTTTCTGTTCTTAAGAAGGTGGCTTCAACCCCACTCCTGTTGTAAGGAAGGGAACTTGGATCTTGAATCCAGGGGTATTTTGTGTCCCAGTGCGGTTTATCGCTGTGAGCATCTGCTTTGATGTAGGTGAGGCCTTTCCTTATGATCTCCAGCTCCCTTTCCTCACTCAGAGTCATTTCCTTGCCTCCTGGTTGACAATTGCCGCACCGGCATCCTCCACACTTCAGTTCGCAAGCTGCTCCAATGCTATCCCATTTCCACCAATCCAAGAACTTTCTGCGAGCTACTGTGCTTTTGGTTTCAGCTGTGAACTCTTGTGTTTTAGTTATCTCTTGATACTTGACAGCGGTTGCTCTCATGGATCGAGCAAAGTGCGTTCCAGACCTGTGCGCGGCCATATCGACTTCTTCAAACAGATCTGGATGTGCTCCACCAACAATCTTTCCTAGCGGGCTCTCCCATAAGACAAGGTCTCCAATCACCTTCACTCTTTGCGGAGCAAGTCTTCCTTCGCGGTGGCTTATCAGTAGCTCAATGCTCTCCGGTCTCCTCAGATCTCCTAGACTGACTTCTGGGAAGAACTTCTTGAGTTGCTCAGGTTTGATGACTCTGTGGATGTTGGCAATTTCATTCAAACCATAGCAGACAAGCTCATGGGCTCTTTCTGTGCCTCTAGGCATTTTGACCCTCACTCTGAGGAGATATCTTCTGGTTTTAACCTTCATGGCCATCCCCCCAACTCCATGGACGACTAAAGTGATGTTTTCACTTCGAAGATTTAATCTCCTGGCAGCTCTGTGGGTGATATAATTTGTGTCCGATGCCAAGTCGATCAGGGTTCCAATTTTTTGTCCTGCATTGGCAGTTACCTCGAGCAGCATTAGAATAACTGGCAATTCTTCTACTGCACTTGACACAATCTCTCCAAGCTGGATCTTTTCACCACAGTTTGTCTTTGCGGTGATGTTGGTGAACGCTCTCTTGAATTTGTCTACCATCTCTGGGGAGAGTTTAGATACAAATTCTTCCTGCTCCTCAGTCCGCGTTCTCACATTGAATTGTCTTCTTTCTGAGTCACTCCTCCTGAAGTCTCCCTTCAGGCATAGAAAGAAATGGTGGTCTTTTTTACAGTTTCTGTTCCTGCACAGGTATGTCTCTTTGCATTCATCATCTTCTCCATGACAGACCAAGCACCTCTTGCAGGCCCCCAGCTTTTCTACAGCAGCCAACTTTTCCACTGGCTTCAGTTCCTTGAAACGCTTGCAAAAGAATATTTTTTCTCTGTGCTTTTCATCACCACACACAACACAGCCTCCTTTCGTTGTGGACCGCGTGGACGCATATTTCCTCTCCATGCAAGCATTTCTCTTTTCTGGCCTTTCACTCACTCCCAGCTGCTCCAGTTTTTCAAGAATTTCCTCTTGTGTTTTCAGGAATTTAAGAAGGTTCTCAAAGTGATTATCTGGTGTGACATTATTCCTCGGATTAACCATGAAGACAAGCCACTCCCTCTTGATGTCGTCAGGTAACTTGCTTTCTATGGATCTGATCACTAGAGGGTTGTTGATGGCTCCTGTGTTTCCAAGCTCCGTGAGGTCATCCAGGGCCTTCTCTATAGTTTGGATCATGTCGATAACTTTCCTAGGCTGATTTGCCCTTAAAGCAGGAATTTTCTCCAGATCCTCCATTATCTCCAAGGCAATTGTAGACTTGTTTCCATATCTGTTCTCCAGCACCCTGAACATGTCCTCAGCAGTGTTGTAGGAAGACAAACGGAGGCCTCTGCATATCCTCTCATCTATACTGTCAATGAGTTGGATCCTCTTTACCTCGACTGAGCCTGTTGGTTCCCCCTGCTTTTGCAGACTCTCCCAGTCTCTTCTCCATCGATGGAAGTTCCTTTTATACCCACTGAACTTGGGTAGACAGATTGGCTTTATCCTCAGTGTCGGTTGTGGAGCTGCCATGGGCACCTGCGGCACTCTCCCTCCGACTCTCTCCTCTTCTGCAATTCTTGTGCTGTGAGAAATCCTGCCCTCCTTGCTTCAAGGTTGTTGCCGAATGCCTTCAGATCCTTCACTCTCCCTCCGAGCCTTTCCTTTTCTGCCACCGGAATCCACATCTCCCACTCTGCTAGGCTTGCGATTGCATTTTGGACTTGTGTTTTCACCCTATCCCACCGTAGCTCAAAGCCATCTCTGTTTACAGCGGTAAACAGGTATCTGAGCAACTCCATCACAGGCTGTCTCGGCTTCATGGATTGCAGACTTCACCTCATTTTCGCCATATCTAGGCCATAGATTGGACTGGACCATCTCCCTGACCTCATCCAATCGTGCTTCGCATTCTTGGAACGTCTTCTCAACTTCATTCTGCTTCTCCTTGCTCAGTTCAGCTTCTTCACCCTCATCGGTTCCAGCTTCAATGTCTGCCAGAAGGCCAGCCCTGTACTCGTCATTTGTCTCACTGACCGTCCTCGCCTCCGACTTGAGCTTCTTGAACTCCTCTTGTAGTTCTCTTTTAGTCATGTGCTTTGCGACTCTGCTGAGGAAGTTTGCCTGCTTGGTAAAAGTGCTTTTAGCTAAAGTTCTTTTTTGCTTCAGCTCCTTCACTGTTATTCCAAGAGCTTCCTCCGCCATGTTGAGACGTCAGTCAATATTCCTCTCTGCGACGACAGCTTTCCTGACTTCAGGCCGTTAATCCTTTTGTCTTCACTGCCACGCGGTTCTCAACTGTCAAGTTGTGTATGGTTCACACTGCAGCTCTTTGCCCAAACTTGAAAAAGGCCTTTAAGGACTGAAGGACGCAAGGGACAACTCAATTTTCTTCTAACTTCTTTTATTTCTTTAGTCAGTTAGTTAGTTAATTAGTTCTTTAGTTAGCTTGATAATTAGTTAATTAGGTTGATAACCTTTAAAGGCAAAACACAAAAATAAATATACATTACTTCAAGTAAGGTCATTTCAAATTAAATACATAATCTCAATGTAGTCATATTATCTAAATTATACTATATACTAAATTAGACAATTGGTCTCAATTCTCAACACAAATAAACACCTAAGTTGCAACAATTTTACACAACAATGTCCATGTGCCTACCGGTTGAGTCTCCAGAATCCTAAATGAGCTGAATGTGTATGGATGAGTCTCCTCTTCTGTGAAGGACTTCCAGTGAAATGCTTTTCCACCAAACATTTCACCACCTGCTATCACAAAGGTGCACCAGTATATATGTTCCCCAGGGAAACACAAGCTAATGATGGGTTCCACAATGCATACACTCTTTCGCCCCCTGCTGGTGTTTTATCTTTGAAATCAGTTGAAAATCTGAACGCCTTGAATATCAATACCAGTCTTTTGACGCAACAGTTACTATAGGGTTACTGTAGAGTTACTATAGGGTTACTGTAGAGTTACTATAGTGTTACTGTAGAGTTACTATAGGGTTATTGTAGAGTTACTATAGGGTTACTGTAGAGTTACTATAGGGTTACTGTAGAGTTACTATAGGGTTACTGTAGAGTTACTATAGGGTTTCTATAGGGTTACTATAGGGTTACTGTAGAGTTACTATAGGGTTACTGTAGAGTTACTATAGGGTTACTGTAGGGTTACTGTAGAGTTCGGGTTACTGTAGAGTTAGTATAGGGTTACTGTAGAGTTACTATAGGGTTACTGTAGAGTTACTATAGGGTTACTGTAGAGTTACTATAGGGTTACAGTAGAGTTACTATAGGGTTACTGTAGAGTTACTATAGGGTTACTGTAGGGTTACTGTAGAGTTCGGGTTACTGTAGAGTTAGTATAGGGTTACTGTAGAGTTACTATAGGGTTACTGTAGAGTTACTATAGGGTTACTGTAGAGTTAATATAGGGTTACTGTAGAGTTAGGCTTTCTGTATAGTTACTATAGGGTTACTGTAGAGTTACTATAGGGTTACTATAGGGTTACTGTAGAGTTCGGGTTACTGTAGAGTTAGTATAGGGTTACTGTAGAGTTACTATAGGGTTACTGTAGAGTTACTATAGGGTTACTGTAGAGTTACTATAGGGTTACTATAGGGTTACTGTAGAGTTACTAAAGGGTTACTGTAGAGTTCGGGTTACTGTAGAGTTACTATAGGGTTACTGTAGAGTTACTATAGCGTTACTGTAGAGTTACTATATTGTTGCTGTAGAGTTACTATAGGGTTACTATAGAGTTACTATAGGGTTACTGTAGAGTTACTATATTGTTACTGTAGAGTTACTATAGGGTTACTGTAGAGTTCGGGTTACTGTAGAGTTACTATAGAGTTACTGTAGAGTTACTATAGGGTTACTGTAGAGTTACTATAGGGTTACTGTAGAGTTACTATAGGCTTTCTGTAGAGTTACTATAGGGTTACTGTAGAGTTACTATAAGGTTTCTATAGGGTTACTATAGGGTTACTGTAGAGTTACTATAGGGTTACTGTAGAGTTCGGGTTACTGTAGGTTTACTATAGGGTTACTGTAGAGTTACTATAGGGTTACTGTAGAGTTACTATAGGGTTACTGTAGAGTTACTATAGGGTTAATGTAGAGTTACTTTAGGGTTACTGTAGGGTTACTGTAGAGTTCGGGTTACTGTAGAGTTAGTATAGGGTTACTGTAGAGTTACTATAGGGTTACTGTAGAGTTTGGGTTACTGTAGAGTTACTATAGGGTTACTGTAGAGTTACTATAGGGTTACTGTAGAGTTAGGCTTTCTGTAGAGTTACTAAAGGGTTACTATAGCATTGCTGTAGAGTTACTATAGGGTTACTGTAGAGTTACTATAGGGTTACTGTAGGGTTACTGTAGAGTTCGGGTTACTGTAGAGTTAGTATAGGGTTACTGTAGAGTTACTATAGGGTTACTGTAGAGTTCCTATAGGGTTACTGTAGAGTTAATATAGGGTTACTGTAGAGTTAGGCTTTCTGTATAGTTACTATAGGGTTACTGTAGAGTTACTATAGGGTTACTATAGGGTTACTGTAGAGTTCGGGTTACTGTAGAGTTACTATAGGGTTACTGTAGAGTTACTATAGGGTTACTGTAGAGTTACTATAGGGTTTACTATAGGGTTACTGTAGAGTTACTATAGGGTTACTATAGAGTTCGGGTTACTGTAGAGTTACTATAGGGTTACTGTAGAGTTACTATAGGGTTACTGTAGAGTTACTATATTGTTGCTGTAGAGTTACTATAGGGTTACTATAGAGTTACTATAGGGTTACTGTAGAGTTACTATATTGTTACTGTAGAGATACTATAGGGTTACTGTAGAGTTCGGGTTACTGTAGAGTTACTATAGAGTTACTGTAGAGTTACTATAGGGTTACTGTAGAGTTACTATAGGGTTACTGTAGAGTTACTATAGGCTTTCTGTAGAGTTACTATAGGGTTACTGTAGAGTTACTATAGGGTTACTGTAGAGTTACTATAGGCTTTCTGTAGAGTTACTATAGGGTTACTGTAGAGTTACTATAGGGTTACTGAAGAGTTACTATAGGGTTACTGTAGAGTTACTATAGGGTTACTGTAGAGTTGCAATAGGGTTACTGTAGAGTTACTATAGGGTTACTGTAGAGTTACTATAGGGTTACTGTAGAGTTCGGGTTACTGTAGAGTTACTATAGTGTTACTGTAGAGTTACTATAGGGTTACTGTAGAGTTACTATATTGTTACTGTAGAGTTACTATAGGGTTACTGTAGAGTTCGGGTTACTGTAGAGTTACTATAGAGTTACTGTAGAGTTACTATAGGGTTACTGTAGAGTTACTATAGGGTTACTGTAGAGTTACTATAGGCTTTCTGTAGAGTTACTAAAGGGTTACTGTAGAGTTACTATAGGGTTACTGAAGAGTTACTATAGGGTTACTGTAGAGTTAGGCTTTCTGTAGAGTTACTATAGGTTACTATAGGGTTACTGTAGAGTTACTATAGGGTTACTGTAGAGTTACTATAGGGTTACTGTAGAGTTACTATAGGGTTACTGTAGAGTTACTATAGGTGTACTGTAGAGTTACTATAGGGTTACTGTAGAGTTACTATAGGGTTACTGTAGAGTTACTATAGGGTTTCTATAGGGTTACTATAGGGTTACTGTAGAGTTACTATAGGGTTACTGTAGAGTTCGGGTTAATGTAGAGTTACTACAGGGTTACTGTAGAGTTACTATAGGGTTACTGTAGAGTTACTATAGGGTTACTGTAGAGTTACTATAGGGTTACTGTAGAGTTAGGCTTTCTGTAGAGTTACTATAGGGTTACTGAAGAGTTACTATAGGGTTACTGTAGAGTTAGGCTTTCTGTAGAGTTACTATAGGGTTACTGAAGAGTTACTATAGGGTTACTGTAGAGTTAGGCTTTCTGTAGAGTTACTATAGGGTTACTGAAGAGTTACTATAGGGTTACTGTAGAGTTACTATAGTGTTACTGTAGAGTTACTATAGGGTTACTGTAGAGTTACTATAGGGTTACTGTAGAGTTACTATAGGGTTACTGTAGAGTTACTATAGGGTTACTGTAGAGTTACTATAGTGTTACTGTAGAGTTACTATAAGGTTACTGTAGAGTTACTATAGGGTTACTGTAGAGTTACTATAGGGTTACTGTAGAGTTCGGGTTACTGTAGAGTTACTATAAGGTTACTGTAGAGTTACTATAGGGTTGCTATAGGGTTACTGTAGAGTTACTATAGGGTTACTGTAGAGTTACTATAGGGTTACTGTAGAGTTACTATAGGGTTACTGTAGAGTTACTATAGGGATACTGTAGAGTTACTATAGGGTTACTGTAGAGTTACTATAGGGTTACTGTAGAGTTACTATAGGGTTACTGTAGAGTTACTATAGGGTTACTGTAGAGTTAATATAGGGTTACTGTAGAGTTAGGCTTTCTGTATAGTTACTATAGGGTTACTGTAGAGTTACTTAAGGGTTACTATAGGGTTACTGTAGAGTTCGGGTTACTGTAGAGTTAGTATAGGGTTACTGTAGAGTTAATATAGGGTTACTGTAGAGTTACTATAGGGTTACTGTAGAGTTACTATAGGGTTACTATAGGGTTACTGTAGAGTTACTATAGGGTTAATGTAGAGTTCGGGTTACTGTAGAGTTACTATAGGGTTACTGTAGAGTTACTATAGGGTTACTGTAGAGTTAATATATTGTTACTGTAGAGTTACTATAGGGTTACTATAGAGTTACTATAGGGTTACTGTAGAGTTACTATATTGTTACTGTAGAGTTACTATAGGTTTACTGTAGAGTTCGGGTTACTGTAGAGTTACTATAGAGTTACTGTAGAGTTACTATAGGGTTACTGTAGAGTTACTATAGGGTTACTGTAGAGTTACTATAGGCTTTCTGTAGAGTTACTATAGGGTTACTGTAGAGTTACTATAGGCTTTCTGTAGAGTTACTATAGGGTTACTGTTGAGTTACTATATGGTTACTGAAGAGTTACTATAGGCTTACTGTAGAATTACTATAGGGTTACTGTAGAGTTACTATAGGGTTACTGTAGAGTTACTATAGGGTTACTGTAGAGTTCGGGTTACTGTAGAGTTACTATAGGGTTACTGTAGAGTTACTATAGGGTTACTGTAGAGTTACTATATTGTTACTGTAGAGTTACTATAGGGTTATTATAGAGTTAGGGTTACTGTAGAGTTACTATATTGTTACTGTAGAGTTACTATAGAGTTACTGTAGAGTTACTATAGGGTTACTGTAGAGTTACTATAGGGTTACAGTAGAGTTACTATAGGGTTACTGTAGAGTTACTATAGGGTTACTGAAGAGTTACTATAGGGTTACTGTAGAGTTAGGCTTTCTGTAGAGTTACTATAGGGTTACTGAAGAGTTACTATAGGGTTACTGTAGAGTTAGGCTTTCTGTAGAGTTACTATAGGGTTACTGAAGAGTTACTATAGGGTTACTGTAGAGTTACTATAGTGTTACTGTAGAGTTACTATAGGGTTACTGTAGAGTTACTATAGGGTTACTGTAGAGTTACTATAGGGTTACTGTAGAGTTACCATAGGGTTACTGTAGAGTTACTATAGTGTTACTGTAGAGTTACTATAGGGTTACTGTAGAGTTACTATAGGGTTACTGTAGAGTTACTATAGAGTTACTGTAGAGTTCGGGTTACTGTAGAGTTACTATAAGGTTACTGTAGAGTTACTATAGGGTTACTGTAGAGTTAGGCTTTCTGTAGAGTTACTATAGGGTTGCTATAGGGTTACTGTAGAGTTACTATAGGGTTACTGTAGAGTTACTATAGGGTTACTGTAGAGTTACTATAGGGTTACTGTAGAGTTACTATAGAGTTACTGTAGAGTTACTATAAGGATACTGTAGAGTTACTATAGGGTTACTGTAGAGTTACTATAGGGTTACTGTAGAGTTACTATAGGGTTACTGTAGAGTTACTATAGAGTTACTGTAGAGTTACTATAGGGTTACTGTAGAGTTACTATAGGGTTACTGTAGAGTTTAATATAGGGTTACTGTAGAGTTAGGCTTTCTGTATAGTTACTATAGGGTTACTGTAGAGTTACTTAAGGGTTACTATAGGGTTACTGTAGAGTTCGGGTTACTGTAGAGTTAGTATAGGGTTACTGTAGAGTTAATATAGGGTTACTGTAGAGTTACTATAGGGTTTCTATAGGGTTACTATAGGGTTACTGTAGAGTTACTATAGGGTTACTGTAGAGTTCGGGTTACTGTAGAGTTACTATAGGGTTACTGTAGAGTTACTATAGGGTTACTGTAGAGTTACTATATTGTTACTGTAGAGTTACTATAGGGTTACTATAGAGTTACTATAGGGTTACTGTAGAGTTACTATATTGTTACTGTAGAGTTTACTATAGGGTTACTGTAGAGTTCGGGTTACTGTAGAGTTACTATAGAGTTACTGTATAGTTTACTATAGGGTTACTGTAGAGTTACTATAGGGTTACTGTAGAGTTACTATAGGCTTTCTGTAGAGTTACTATAGGGTTACTGTAGAGTTACTATAGGCTTTCTGTAGAGTTACTATAGGGTTACTGTTGAGTTACTATAGGGTTACTGAAGAGTTACTATAGGCTTACTGTAGAGTTACTAAAGGGTTACTATAGGGTTACTGTAGAGTTACTATAGGGTTACTGTAGAGTTACTATAGGGTTACTGTAGAGTTCGGGTTACTGTAGAGTTTACTATAGGGTTACTGTAGAGTTACTATAGGGTTACTGTATAGTTACTATATTGTTACTGTAGAGTTACTATAGGGTTATTATAGAGTTAGGGTTACTGTAGAGTTACTATATTGTTACTGTAGAGTTACTATAGAGTTACTGTAGAGTTACTATAGTGTTACTGTAGAGTTACTATAGGGTTACTATAGGGTTACTGTAGAGTTACTATAGGGTTACTGTAGAGTTACTATAGGGTTACTGTAGAGTTACTATAGGGTTACTATAGGGTTACTGTAGAGTTACTATAGGGATTCTATAGGGTTACTATAGGGTTACTGTAGAGTTACTATAGGGTTACTGTAGAGTTTCTATAGGGTTACTGTAGAGTTACTATAGGGTTACTGTAGAGTTACTATAGGGTTACTGTAGGGTTACTGTAGAGTTCGGGTTACTGTAGAGTTAGTATAGGGTTACTGTAGAGTTACTATAGGGTTACTGTAGAGTTACTATAGGGTTGCTGTAGAGTTTGGGTTACTGTAGAGTTACTATAGGGTTACTGTAGAGTTACTATAGGGTTACTGTAGAGTTAGGCTTTCTGTAGAGCTAGTATAGGGTTACTATAGGGTTACTGTAGATTTACTATAGGGTTACTGTAGAGTTACTATAGGGTTACTGTAGGGTTACTGTAGAGTTCGGGTTACTGTAGAGTTAGTATAGGGTTACTGTAGAGTTACTATAGGGTTACTGTAGAGTTACTATAGGGTTACTGTAGAGTTAATATAGGGTTACTGTAGAGTAGGCTTTCTGTATAGTACTATTAGGGGTTACTGTGAGAGTTACTTAGGGTTACTATAGGGTTACCTGTCGATTGTTCGGGTTACTGTAGAGTTAGTATAGGGTTACTGCTAGAGTTACTATAGGGGTACTGTAGGACGTTACGATAGGGTTACTGCTAGAGTTACTATAGTGTTACTGTAGAGTTAGGCTTTCCTGTATAGTTACTATAGGGTTACTGTAGAGTTACGATATAGGGTTACTAATAGGGTTACTGTAGATAGAGTCGGGTTACTGTAGAGTTAGTATAGGGGTTACTGTAGAGTTACTATAGGGTTACTGTAGAGTTACTATAGGGTTACTATAGGGTTATTGTAGAGTTACTATAGGGTTACTGTAGAGTTCGGGTTACTGTAGAGTTACTATAGGGTTACTGTAGATTTACTATAGCGTTACTGTAGAGTTACTATATTGTTGCTGTAGAGTTACTATAGGGTTACTTTATAGTTACTATAGGGTTACTGTAGAGTTACTATATTGTTACTGTAGAGTTACTATAGGGTTACTGTAGAGTTAGGCTTTCTGTAGAGTTACTATAGGGTTACTATAGCGTTACTGTAGAGTTACTATAGGGTTACTGTAGAGTTACTATAGGGTTACTGTAGGGTTACTGTAGAGTTCGGGTTACTGTAGAGTTAGTATAGGGTTACTGTAGAGTTACTATAGGGTTACTGTAGAGTTCCTATAGGGTTACTGTAGAGTTAATATAGGGTTACTGTAGAGTTAGGCTTTCTGTATAGTTACTATAGGGTTACTGTAGAGTTACTATAGGGTTACTATAGGGTTACTGTAGAGTTCGGGTTACTGTAGAGTTACTATAGGGTTACTGTAGAGTTACTATAGGGTTACTGTAGAGTTCGGGTTACTGTAGAGTTACTATAGGGTTACTATAGAGTTCGGGTTACTGTAGAGTATAGGGTTACTGTAGAGTTACTATAGGGTTACTGTAGAGTACTATATTGTTACTGTAGAGTTACTATAGGGTTCTGTAGAGTTCGGGTTACTGTAGAGTTACTATAGAGTTACTGTAGAGTTACTATAGGGTTACTGTAGAGTTACTATAGGGTTACTGTAGAGTTTACTATAGGCTTTCTGTAGAGTTACTATAGGGTTACTGTAGAGTTACTATAGGGTTACTGGAGTTACTATAGGCTTTCTGTAGAGTTATATAGGGTTACTGTAGATTACTATAGGGTTACTGAAGAGTTACTATAGGGTTACTGTAGAGTTACTATAGGGTTACTGTAGAGTTGCAATAGGGTTACTGTAGAGATCTATAGGGTTACTATAGGGTTACTGTAGAGTTTCATAGGGTACTGTAGAGTTCGGGTTACTGTTAGAGTTACTATAGTTACTGTAGAGTTACTATAGGGTACTGTAGAGTTATATATTGTTACTGTAGAGTTACTATAGGTTTACTGTAGAGTTCGGGTTACTGTAGAGTTACTATAGGTTACTGAAGAGTTATATAGGTTACTGTAGAGTTACTATAGGGTTTACTGTAGATTACTATAGGCGTTCTGTAGGAGTTACAAAGGGTTACTGTAGAGTTACTATAGGGTTACTGAAGAGTTACTATAGGGTTACTGTAGAGTTAGGCTTTCTGTAGAGTTACTATAGGGTTTACTGTAGGGTTAATGTGAGTACTAGGGTTATGTAGAGTACTATAGGGTTACTGTAGAGTACTATAGGGTTACTGTAGAGTTACTATAGGGTTACTGTAGAGTTACTATAGGGTTTCTATAGGGTTACTATAGGGTTATGTTAGAGTTAATATAGGGTTACTGTTAGAGTTCGGGTTAATGTAGAGTTACTACAGGGTTACTATAGGGTTACTGTAGAGTTACTATAGGGTTACTGTAGAGTTACTATAGGGTTACTGTAGAGTTACTATAGGGTTACTGTAGAGTTAGGCTTTCTGTAGAGTTACTATAGGGTTACTGAAGAGTTACTATATGGTTACTGTAGAGTTTGGGTTTCTGTAGAGTTACTATAGGGTTACTGTAGAGTTA
>NC_042965.1:48703251-48720751 GCF_901001165.1 Salmo trutta
ACCAGCTGCCTCTAATTGGAGGTCATTGCCAAAAACCCAACATAGAAATAGAAAACTAGATATACACATAGAAATAGAAAATATAGAACATAAACCAAAAAACGCAAACCACACAAAACAAACACCCCCTGCCACACCCTGACCAAACTACAATAACAAATAACCCCTTTTACTGGTCAGGACGTGACAGTACCCCCCCCCCCCCCCCCAAAGGTGCAGACCCCGAATGCACCTCAAAAACAAAAACCCCACAAAAATAACCCCAAACTTAAAGGGAAGGAAGGGAGGGTGGCCACCGTCAACAACAGTCCCTGTGCTACACCCCCTCTTCCCAATCCTCCCACTACGGAGGCGGCTCTGGCTCTGGGCGGAGCTCCCGTTCAGAAAACTCTGGGCTGCGCGGCGTCGCTGGAGACTCCGGGCTGAGGAGCGTCGCTGGAGACTCCGGGCTGAGGAGTGTCTCTGTCGGTTCCGGACTGTAGGCCGTCTCTGTCGGTTCCGGACTGTAGGCCGTCTCTGTCGGTTCCGGACTGTAGGCCGTCTCTGTCGGTTCCGGACTGTAGGCCGTCTCTGTCGGTTCCGGACTGTAGGACGTCACCGGAAGCTCTGGACGGGGAAATGTCGCCGGAAGCTCTGGACGGGGAACTGTTGCCGGAAGCTCTGGACTGGGAACTGTCGCCGGAAGCTCTGGACGGGGACTGCGCACTGGAGGCCTGATGCGTTGGGCTGGCTTAGGAGGCGCCAGACTAGTAACCCGCACCACAGGGCTAGTGCGAGGAGCAGGAACAGGACGTACCAGACTGGGCAGACGCACTGGAGGCCTGATGCGTGGGGCTGGCTTTGGAGGCACCAGACTAGTAACACGCACCTCAAGGCTAGTGCAGAGAGCAGGAACAGGACGTACCGGACTGGGCTGACGCACTGGAGGCCTGATGCGTGGGGCTGGCTTTGGAGGCACCAGACTAGTAACACGCACCTCAAGGCTAGTGCAGAGAGCAGGAACAGGACGTACCGGACTGGGCTGACGCACTGGAGGCCTGATGCGTGGGGCTGGCTTTGGAGGCACCAGACTAGTAACACGCACCTCAAGGCTAGTGCAGAGAGCAGGAACAGGATGTACTGGACTGGGCTGACACACTGGAGGAAGAGTAGGAGGAGCAGGAACAGGACACACTGAGCCATGAACCCTCACGCTTGCAGCTTGCATCACCGGTCCTGGCTCGATGCTGGCTCTAGCATGACACCTGTGAGGAGCTTTCACCAAGCGCACCGGGCTGTAGCTGCGCACTGGTGATACCGTGCGTATCTCCGCATAACATGGTGCTTGCTTGATCCGACGCTCCCCATAGTAAGCACAGGTGCTCCTTCGTGCCCTTTCCGCCAGTACCTCTTTCCGGAATCTCACGTCAAGCTCCTCGCTTGATTCCTTGACTTGCTCCTTTTTGCTCCACGGCTCTCTCCTATACGCCCGGGAAGTTAGGTCAGGGCTTCCCCCTGACTAAGCCCAACTCCCCGTATGCCCCCCCAAATAATGTTTTTGGGGCTGCCTCCTCACCTCCTGAAATGGAGGATATAATGCCTCATGCCTCCGTCGTTCCCTCTTAGCTTCCTCCAGCTCCTCCTTCGGGCGCTGGTACTCCCCAGACTGGTGCCATGGTCTTTTACCATCCAGGATCTCCTCCCATGTCCATGACTCCAAATAGCTCTCCTGCTGCTCCTTCCTCCGCTGCTTGGTCCTTCTTTGGTGGGTGGTTCTGTCATAAGCGTCGTTGAAGGGGGACCAAAATGCAGCGGGTAAAGTGTTCATCTTCTTATTTTATTAAAGAAAACACTTAATCAAAAAACAAACGACAAAAACAGTCCAGTAAGGTGCACAGACTATACTAGAAACAACCACCCACCAAACACAAGTGAAAACAAACCCAACTAAATATGGCCTCCAATTAGAGACAACAACAACCAGCTGCCTCTAATTGGAGGTCATTGCCAAAAATCCAACATAGAAATAGAAAACTAGATATACACATAGAAATACACATAGAAAATATAGAACATAAACCAAAAAAACAGAACCACAGAACCGCACTATGGGAGATGGCATCCAAAGGTTTAATAGTAGTAGCAGCTGCACTTTGATAAATAATATCACAATAATAAAGAACAGATAAAAGGTTGACTGAATAATCTGCTTCCTACTGCTTAGAGAAAGGCACCATCTGTTTCTGTAGAAAAAACTAATTTAAAATCTTCTCTTCTTCACCAGCTCACCTATATGTTTTTTTAAACATCAAATCCTTATCAATCCAATTGCCTAAGTATGTACAGTATATGCAGGAAAACGTTTGATTGGAGAACCCTTTAATTAATGAACATGTAGTTCATCTGAAACATTCTTACAAGAATTTAAAAACAACATGTATTTAGTTTTGTCCGTATTAAAGCACAAGTTATAAAATCAGCAAATGATTCCTGCAAAGCTATAACATCTGACTGTAGTTTTGATACAGACAGCCCAACAGTCGGGGCAATAGCACACGTAATAGTATCATCCGTATATAGATGAAGTTTAAAATTTAACATATTGACCAATGTGTAACGTCCGTCGTCAAGAATGGACCAAGGCGCAGCAGGTATGTGGATACTCATGTCTTTTCATTTAAAAAAGGAGTAAAGCATCCACTTGACAAAACAATAAAGATGACAACAGCAACAGTTCTGCAGGCTATTAAACGCAGTGCAAAAACAACTACCCACAAAACCAAGTGACAAACATACTCCTACATATATGACTCCCAATCAGGAACAACGATCCCCAGCTGTTCCTGATGAGGAGTCACAAGACCAACACAGAACATTCACACACACAAGACTGCCACGTCCTGACCCCAAAACTACTACAACAGCTCCATCTGCTGGTCAGGACGTGACAGTACCCCCCCTCAAGGTGCAGACCCCGGAATGCACCTAACAACAGAAAACACCAACAAACAAAATCTCCAACAAAACCCATAAACAATAACCCATAAACAATAAGGGAGGGTGGCTGCCGTCCCCGACGGCACTGTGCTACACCCTCCCTCCCCAACCCACCTATCCTGGAGGTGGCTCAGGTGCAGGACGTGGACCTCGCTCCACCTTCGGCGTCGCCCACTTCGGTGGCGCCGATAGCTGCGCCGGGCAGACGGGCCACTCGGGCTGGACCGGAGGACAGGAGGACCACTCGGGCTGGGCCGGAGGACAGGAGGGCCACTCGGGCTGGGCCGGAGGACAGGAGGGCCCCTCGGGCTGGGCCGGAGGACAGGAGGGCCCCTCGGGCTGGGCCGGAGGACAGGAGGGCCCCTCGGGCTGGGCCGGAGGACAGGAGGGCCCCTCGGGCTGGGCCGGAGGACAGGAGGGCCCCTCGGGCTGGGCCGGAGGACAGGAGGGCCCCTCGGGCTGGGCCGGAGGACAGGAGGGCCCCTCGGGCTGGGCCGGAGGACAGGAGGGCCCCCTCGGGCTGGGCTGGAGGACAGGAGGGCCCCTCGGGCTGGGCCGGAGGACAGGAGGGCCACTCGGGCTGGGCCGGAGGACAGGAGGGCCCCTCGGGCTGGGCCGGAGGACAGGAGGGCCCCTCGGGCTGGGCCGGAGGACAGGAGGGCCCCTCGGGCTGGGCCGGAGGACAGGAGTGCCCCTCGGGCTGGGCCGGAGGACAGGACACCTCGGGCTGGGCCGGAGGACAGGAGGGCCCCTCGGGCTGGGCCGGAGGACAGGAGGGCCCCTCGGGCTGGGCCGGAGGACAGGAGGGCCACTCGGGCTGATCCTGACTGACGGGCCACTCTGGCAGCTCCGGACAGTCTGACCACTCTGGCAGCTCCGGGCAGTCTGGCCACTCTGGCAGCTCCGGGCAGTCTGGCCACTCTGGCAGCTCCGGGCAGTCTGGCCGCTCTGGCAGCTCCGGGCAGTCGGGCCGCTCTGGCAGCTCCGGGCAGTCAGGCCACTCTGGCAGCTCCGGGCAGTCGGGCCACTCTAGCAGCTCCGGGCAGTCTGGCCACTCTGGCAGTTCCGGGCAGTCGGGCCACTCTGGCAGTTCCGGGCAGTCGGGCCACTCTGGCAGTTCCGGGCAGTCGGGCCACTCTGGCAGTTCCGGGCAGTCGGGCCACTCTGGCATCTCCGGGCAGACGGGCCACTCTGGCGGCTCCTGACTAGCGGGCGGCTCTGGCGGCTCCTGACTAGCGGGCGGCTCTGGTGACTCCTGACTGGCGGGCAGCTCTGGTGACTCCTGACTGGCGGGCAGCTCTGGCGACTTACGACTGGTGGGCAGCTCTGGCGACTTACGACTGGCAGGCAGCTCTGGTGACTCTTGACTGGCGGACAGCTCTGGTGACTCCTGACTGGCGGGCAGCTCTGGCGACTTACGACTGGCGGGCAGCTCTGGTGACTTACGACTGGCGGGCAGCTCTGGTGACTCTTGACTGGTGGGCAGCTCTGGTGACTCACGACTGGCGGGCAGCTCTGGTGACTGTTGACTGGCGAGGCTGGGCTGACGCACTAGACGCCTGATGCGTGGGGCTGGTACTAGATGTGCCAACGTGGAGACACGCACCTCAGGGCTAGTGCGGGGAGCTGGCCTGGGGCTCCATCCTTGCCCAGTCAAACAGCCCTTGTGCCCCCCCCAAAAAAATTATTGGGGCTGCCTCTCGGGTTCCCTTAACTTGTCCTCCCAGGTCCATCCTTCCTCCTCATTCGTCCGCTGCTTGGTCCTTTGGTGGTGGGTAGTTCTGTAACGTCCGTCATCAAGAATGGACCAAGGCGCAGCAGGTATGTGGATACTCATGTTTTTTAATTTCAAAAAAAGGAGTAAAGCATCCACTTGACAAAACAATAAAGATGACAACAGCAACAGTTCTGCAGGCTATTAAACGCAGTGCAAAAACAACTACCCACAAAACCAAGTGACAAACATACTCCTACATATATGACTCCCAATCAGGAACAACGATCCCCAGCTGTTCCTGATCAGGAGTCACAAGACCAACACAGAACATTCACACACACAAGACTGCCACGTCCTGACCCCAAAACTACTACAACAGCTCCATCTGCTGGTCAGGACGTGACACAATGTTTATATAAATAGTGAACAGATCCAAAAATCAACGCTATGGTACAACTTTACCTTCATCAAAATTCTCCTCTGGACGTATCTCAGCAAAAATAAACATCTTTAATCTGTTCGCAATCAGCTGCTTCCTAGACTTTGAAATGTCAACTGTAGGGGACCCTCTCTTCCTTCAGCAGTCCTACAAACACGCGCATCTTTGGGGTTTTCAAAGGAGATGTGAACTCAGGAGGAATAGAAAATCAGGACAGATCGACAATGGTGGGATCGCTGACAACCCTAAAATTGCTCCCGGTGAGTTTTTTTGATAAAACACATGTAATGGCACATGCTGGGAACACTCTAGGGTACTTTTTCTTACAACCAACAAGGTTTTTCTACTCTGGGTTCCTTACAAACGACAGGATTTGGCACCACCTTCCCTCCAGTCAAATAGTTTTCAAAAATGAATGAGACCCCCCACTGTTGTGTTGTCAGCAAACTTAATGACGGTGTTGGTGTTGTGCTTGGCCACGTATTCCCACGTATGTGTTCCTTTTGTCCAGGTGGGAAAGGGAAGTGTGGAATGAGATTTAGATTGCATCATCTGTGGATCTGTTGTGGCGGTATGCGAATTGGACTGGGTCTAGGGTTCCCGGGATGACGGTGTTGACCAGCCTTTCAAAGCACTTCATGGCTACCGAGTGCTACGGGGCAGTAGTCGTTTACCTTTGTTTTCTTGGGCACAGGGACTATGGTGGTCTGCTTGAAACATGTAGGTATTTCAGACTCTGTCAGGGAAAGTTTGAAAATGTCAGTGAAGACACTTGCCAGTTGGTCCGCGCATACTCTGTGTATACGTCCTGGTAATCCGTGTGAATGTTGGTCTTGCTCACATCGGCTGCAGAGAGCGTGATCACACAGTCATCCGAAACAGCTGGTGCTCTCATGCGTGCTTCAGTGTTGCTTGCCTCGAAGCGAACATAAAAGGCATTTAGCCCGTCTGGTAGGCTCGCGTCACTGGGCAGCTCGCGGCTGGGATTCCCTTTGTAGTCCGTAATGGTTTACAAGCCCTACCACATCCGACATGCATAATAGTTTCCATCTCCCATGTTGGGTTTTCCACAAATGCTTCCAAATTAAAGTCCATGGCTTTGATATGTATAAGCCTGTGTGTTTATGCAACTTAAAAAATTATTCCACTAATCTTTTAACCCCTCAAGTTTATAAGTGAAAGAAACTCTTCCATGAAAGTGTGTTTTGAACACTCAAATATCTGGGAACAGCAGAACTTCAAAGTATGTGACTAGAGCAACGACCACACTCATGGGAAATTAGATCCCGGACGAGCCCCCATTTGGTTGCGTTCCTGAGCATGAAAACCTAAATTGTCGCTCAAACTGGAGGGGGAACTAACAAAGAGTCACTGACAACAACCAAAACGAAACAGGTGGGGTTCTGGGATGGGTTCTGAAAGACACTCATTGGTGTGTCCACTGAAAGTTGCATAGCAACAACATCTGGGACCTAAAAGACACCCACCATGAACACCCACTCAATTTACTCACTAAGAGGAAAACAAAAGAAAAACCCACACCAAACTTAAAGACAGGAAGCAAATCAAAAAGTTGAGCACAACAAAAACAGGAAAGATCAGACATAGGAATGTTTTTCTAGAAATCTAAATAGGGAGAGACAACTAACATGAGTGCTAATGTGCTATACGTGCGAAAGTCCAACCTCAAAACATAAAAAACAAATCCTGAACACAGCACCACACCACTGGAACGACCTTTACCTGAACACAGCACCACACCACTGGAACGACCTTTACCTGAACACAGCACCACACCACTGGAATGACCTTTACCTGAACACAGCACCACACCACTGGAACGACCTTTACCTGAACACAGCACCACACCACTGGAACGACCTTTACCTGAACACAGCACCACACCACTGGAACGACCTTTACCTGAACACAGCACCACACCACTGGAACGACCTTTACCTGAACACAGCACCACACCACTGGAACGACCTTTACCTGAACACAGCACCACACCACTGGAACGACCATTACCTGAACACAGCACCACACCACTGGAACGACCTTTACCTGAACACAGCACCACACCACTGGAACGACCTTTACCTGAACACAGCACCACACCACTGGAACGACCTTTACCTGAACACAGCACCACACCACTGGAACGACCTTTACCTGAACACAGCACCACACCACTGGAAAGACCTTTACCTGAACACAGCACCACACCACTGGAACTACCTTTACCTGAACACAGCACCACACCACTGGAACGACCTTTACCTGAACACAGCACCACACCACTGGAACGACCATTACCTGAACACAGCACCACACCACTGGAACGACCTTTACCTGAACACAGCACCACACCACTGGAACGACCTTTACCTGAACACAGCACCACACCACTGGAACGACCTTTACCTGAACACAGCACCACACCACTGGAACGACCTTTACCTGAACACAGCACCACACCACTGGAACGACCTTTACCTGAACACAGCACCACACCACTGGAACTACCTTTACCTGAACACAGCACCACACCACTGGAACGACCTTTACCTGAACACAGCACCACACCACTGGAACGACCTTTACCTGAACACAGCACCACACCACTGGAACGACCTTTACCTGAACACAGCACCACACCACTGGAACAACCTTTACCTGAACACAGCACCACACCACTGGAACGACCTTTACCTGAACACAGCACCACACCACTGGAACGACCTTTACCTGAACGACCTGAACACAGCACCATTGGCACGCCCCTATACTGGCACCACACCATTGGCACGCCTCTATACTGGCACCACACCATTGGCACGCCTCTATACTGGCACCACACCATTGGCACGCCTCTATACTGGCACCACACCATTGGCACGCCCCTATACTGGCACCACACCATTGGCACGCCCCTATACTGGGACCACACCATTGGCACGACTCTATACTGGCACCACACCACTACCTGCAAAGCCACATTATTGTTTTTGTTAAAGACTTAATGATGGCTTCTCTAGCTCCTCTCCTTCTCCAAAAGTATCACTTTTAACTGATTGTCATAGCTTTTAGAACAACACCTGATTAGTCTGTCTGTGAGGTCATGTGTTGATTTATGTCATTTACTTTTTGCGTTATGATGTCATTACTATGTCATCTTCAGAACATGCAGCGTTCTAGAGATGCCAGACTTTATCCCTGTATTAAGCCCTTCTTCCTCCTCTCACCTCCCTCCTCTCTCCTCCCCACCCCCTCCACTCCTCCAAACTCCCTCCTCTCTCCTCCCTCCTCTCTCTTCCTCCTCTCCTCTCTCCTCCAAACTCCCTCCTCTCTCCTCCCCCACTCCCTCCACTCCTCCAAACTCCCTCCTCTCTCCTCCCTCCTCTCTCCTCCCCCACTCCCTCCACTCCTCCAAACTCCCTCCTCTCTCCTCCCTCCTCTCTCTTCCTCCTCTCCCTCCACTCCTCACTCCTCCCACCTCCTTCCTATCTCATCCCACCTCCCTCCTCTCTCCTCCCTCCCCCTCTCCTCTCCTCTCTCTCCTCCCTTCCCCTCTCTCCTCCCTTCTTCTCCTCTCTCCTCCCCCTCTCCTCTCCTCTCTCTCCTCCCTCCCCCTCTCCTCCCTCCTTCTCCTCTCTCCTCCCTCCCACTCTCTCCTCCCTCCTCTCTCCTCCCCCACTCCCTCCACTCCTCCAAACTCCCTCCTCTCTCCTGCCTCCTCTCTCTTCCTCCTCTCCCTCCACTCCTCACTCCTCCCACCTCCTTCCTATCTCATCCCACCTCCCTCCTCTCTCCTCCCTCCCCCTCTCCTCTCCTCTCTCTCCTCCCTCCCCCTCTCTCCTCCCTTCTTCTCCTCTCTCCTCCCTCTCTCCTCTCCTCTCTCTCCTCCCCCTCTCCTCCCTCCTTCTCCTCTCTCCTCCCTCCCCCTCTCTCCTCCCTCCTCTCTCCTCCCTCCTCTCTCCTCCCCCACTCCCTCCACTCCTCCAAACTCCCTCCTCTCTCCTCCCTCCTCTCTCCTCCCCCACTCCCTCCACTCCTCCAAACTCCCTCCTCTCTCCTCCCTCCTCTCTCTTCCTCCTCTCCCTCCACTCCTCACTCCTCCCACCTCCTTCCTATCTCATCCCACCTCCCTCCTCTCTCCTCCCTCCCCCTCTCCTCTCCTCTCTCTCCTCCCTTCCCCTCTCTCCTCCCTTCTTCTCCTCTCTCCTCCCCCTCTCCTCTCCTCTCTCCTCCCTCCCCCTCTCTCCTCTCTCCTTCCCTCCCTCCTCCTCTCTTCTCCCTCCCCCTCTCTTCTCCCTCCTCTCTCCCCCTCTCTTCTTTCCTCTCTCCTCCCTCCCCCTCTCTCCTCTCTCCTCCATCCTCCCTCCATCCCTCCCACCCTACCTCCCTCCCCTCTCTCCTCCCCATCTCTCCTCCCTCCCCCTCTCCTCCCTCCTCTCTCCTCCCTCCCTCCATCCCTCCCTCCTCCTCTCTCCTCCTTCCCCCTCCCCCCTCTTTCCTCTCACCTCTCTGCCTGACTGCTTTCTAGATAACAGCAGGGAGTATTGTGATATAAAGTGTTATGCCAGTCAGGCAAGTATGAACAAATGAAATATCTGTGTATTAATCTGTGTTGTTGTAACAGGAAATTGTTGGGCAAATGTCCAAGTGCAATTGTATCAAAGCTTTAATACACAACTCTGCAACCACAGATTGGATTGAGCCATCTGTGTCCTAGTATCTAGCCTTGATACAGTGTATTGTTGTAACAGTGTTATACTTTACTCATAGATCATGCTATGGTTGGTGAAGTTCAATGGTGGCTTAAGTCCTCCTTGGACAAACTGGAATATCAGCTGTTACATTGAGCGGAGTATTTTAGGCTGGCCAGCTTCTGTTCCTTTGACAGTGTTGGTGTATGAAAACTCTGATCTTTAGAAACACAGGTTGCAGTTGTGTTGATACAACAGTTTCTTTAATTAGGAATCCGTGTTTGACATCAAACAGAGGGAACTGGTCTGTGTTGTATAGAGGCTATGTTCCTCTATCTTGCTTGTGTATATGTCAATACTGTCTAAGCTTTACTGGTTTTTCCCTCCATGTTTGGCTAACAGTAGGCCTACTCTGTTGCTGCTGCTTGTTGGTAAATAAGCATTAATGAAGCCTCCAGCAGATTTCCCTGTATTGGGGTGATGTGGTTAAACGTGTGTGATTTGAAGTCATACGTATGACATGAAATAGATATTTCTGTTTATAGCTGGTGTGAGTAGCTACCTGCTCAATATCCCCGCTGACACGAGGGCTGATGCGGTAGGAGTGAAAATACTGGTTACACGCTTCTGTGACAGCTTTCATTATTAATACCACAAAGCCATTAGGGAAAGCAGGAGGGAGGAGGAGGAGGGGTGAGGAGGAGGAGGAGGGGAGAGGAGGGGGGAGGAGGAGGAGGGGAGAGGAGGGTGGAGGAGGAGGAGAAAGACAGGAGGAGGAGGAGGAGGAGAGGAAGGGGGAGGAGGAGGAGAGGAGGGGGGAGGAGGAGGAGGAAGACAGGAGGAGGAGGAGGAGGAGAGGAGGGGGGAGGAGGAGGAGAGGAGGGGGAGGAGGAGGAGGGGTGAGGAGGGGGGAGGAGGCGGAGGAAGACAGGAGGAGGAGGAGGCGGAGAGGAGGGGGGAGGAGGAGAGGAGGGGGGAGGAGGAGGAGGGGGGAGGAGGGGAAGAGGAGGAGGAAGACAGGAGGAGGAGGAGGAGGGGGGAGGAGGAGGAGGAGAGGAGGGGGGAGGAGGAGGAGAAGAGGGGGGAGGAGGAGGAGGGGGGAGGAGGGGGGAGGAGGAGGAGGAAGACAGGAGGAGGAGGAGGGGTGAGGAGGGGGGAGGAGGAGGAGGAAGACAGGAGGAGGAGGGGAGAGGACTGGGAGGAGGAAGAGGATGAGGGGAAAGAGGAAGATGGGAGGAGGAGGAAGAATAAGAGAGGGGGAGGAGGAGGAGGAGGGGTGAGGAGGGGGGAGGAGGAGGAGGAGGAGGAAGACAGGAGGAGGAGGAGGAGGGGAGAAGACTGGGAGGAGGAAAAGGATGAGGGGAAAGAGGAAGATGGGAGGAGGAGGAAGTGTAAGAGAGGGGGAGGAGGAGGAGGAGGAGGAGGAGGAGGAGGGGAAGGAAGAGGAGGAAGGAGGAGGAGATGGAGGAGCAAGAGAGTAGAAGGAGGGGGAGTAGAAAATGAGGAGAGAACAAGGAGAGAACAAAGAGAACAAGGAGGCAGGAGGAGATGGAGGAAGAAAGATAAACCTCTCTCTCTCCCTCGTCTCATTCATCATAAGCTAAGCCTTAGTGAAGGTATCTGCAACATACTTTATAGCAATAAAGCCTCTGAAACAAGAGCTGAGTTCTTGCTAACTTCCCCCATTAGTCAAGGGCCCATTTTTCAGCATTAGCTGAGCAGCCCAGGGGGAGTGATTGTAGCAGGGACTGTAGGGACTGTAAGCCTGCTGGATTACTGCAGCTCTTAACTTTTACAGCGTTTGTTTAGGCATCATTTAGAAGGCGGTGTCATGACACTGGATCAGCCTCTACATTCCAGGCTTTGTGTCTGAGGCCCGGATGTTGAGTGATCTCAGGGTTGGGATTAGACACTAAGACAGGTTTACAAACGCACAGTGCATTGGAAAGGTTACTGTATGTTTTTAAAGGTCTAATGGTTACCTCCAGAAGAATTTAATTGTTATGTTGATGCTTGTCTATTTTCTCTGTGGTATAATGCTCTGTGTAGAACTATCAGGTTTCTATATAACAGAGGGGGTGAGACACTACAAGAAACATGTCGCTAGAAGACCACTTAAGATGTGTGGTGATATTTTCTGAAAGCTTAATCGTTATGGTGATATTTGATAGATGCTTAATCGTTATTCGTTAAATGGCGCCTGCTTAAGAACCTGGTTAGATTGGGTTGCATGTCGTTGTGACGATAGTCTGCAGTTGAGTGAACTAACATGGTATCCTATGAGCTTTTTGAACGCTAAATCATTTTACATTCATAACTTTTTCAACACAATCTACATTCACCACTATGGGACCAACCCCTCAGGACGCTATAAGCCATCATTTGACATTCAACACCACCATTTTATTTCCTTCCATGCTGAAAGGGAACCATTCCCATTGCACTGACGTCTGTACGCTGCTGAGAAACAAGCTAACCATAACATACGGTCCATTTCTCTAGTGTGGTTTTCAACAGAACCTACATAATATCCTGTTAGAGTAAAGCACTGAGGGCTCATAATACATTCCTGTTCAACTGAATGGTAATGTTGCTATTGCTCATATATACAGGGTTAGGGTTAGGGTTAGGTACAGTAGGTATGTCTCGTATGTACAGGTACAGTAGGTATGTCTCGTATGTACAGGTACAGTAGGTATGTCTCGTATGTACAGGTACAGTAGGTATGTCTCGTATGTACAGGTACAGTGTATAAGGTATGTCTCGTATGTACAGGTACAGTGTATAAGGTATGTCTCGTATGTACAGGTACAGTATATATGGTATGTCTCGTATGTACAGGTACAGCATATATGGTATGTCTCGCATGTACAGGTACAGTATATATGGTATGTCTCATATATGCAGGTATATCTGGGTCAGATGGTTTAGACCCTTTCTTCTTTAAGGTTGCTGCCCCTATCATCGCCAAGCCTATCTCTGACCTTTTTAACCTGTCTCTCCTTTCTGGAGAGGTTCCCATTGCTTGGAAGGCAGCCACGGTTCATCCTTTATTTAAAGGGGGAGATCAAGCTGATCCTAAATGTTACAGGCCTGTTTCTATTTTTCCCTGTTAATCAAAAGTGTTGGAAAATCAATAATCAACTGACTGGCTTTCTTGATGTCTATAGTATTCTCTCTGGTATGCAATCTGGTTTCCGCTGAGGTTATGGATGTGTCACTGCAACCTTAAAAGGTCCTCAATGATGTCACCATTGCCCTTGATTCTATGCAATGTTGTGCTGCTGTTTTTATTGACTTGGCCGAAGCGTTTGAAATGGTAGACCATTGCATTCTTGTGTGCCGGCAAAGGAGTATTGGTGTCTCTGAGGGGTCTTTGGCCTGGTTTGCTAACTACTTCTCTCAGAGAGCGAAGTGTATAAAGTCAGAACATCTGCTGTCTCAGCCACTGCCTGTCACCAAGGGAGTACCCCAAGGCTCGATCCTAGGCCCCTCGCTCTTCTCAATTTACATTAACAACATAGCTCAGGCAGTAGGAAGCATCTCTCATCCATTTATATGTAGATGATACAGTCTTATACTCAGCTGGCCCCTCCCAGGATTTTGTCTTAAATGCTCTACAACAAAGCTTTCTTAGTGTCCAACAAGCTTTCTCTACCCTTAACCTTGTTCTGAACACCTCCAAAACAAAGGTCATGTGGTTTGGTAAGAAGAATGCCCCTCTCCCCACCGGTGTGATTACTAACTCTGAGGGTTTAGAGCTTGAGGTAGACACCTCATACAAGTACTAGACGGTGCATTGTATGGCTTGACGGTACACTGTCCTTTTCTCAGCACATATCAAAGCTGCAGGTTAAAGTTACATTTAGACTTGGTTTCCTGTATTGTTATCGCTTCTCTTTCACCCAAGCTGCCCATCTAACCCTGAACAGTCTATGAATTTGGTGACTGGAGTCTTTGACCATTGTTTGGGCCTTCCTCTGACACCGCCTGGTATAGAGGTCCTGGATGTCAGAAAGATTGGCCCCAATGATGTACTGGGCCGTACGCACTACCCTCTGTAGCGCCTTATGGTCGGATGCCGAGCAGTTGCCATACAAGGTGGTGATGCAACCAGTCAGGTTGCTCTCGATGGTGCAGCTGTAGAACTTTTTGAGGATTTGGGCACCCATGCCAAATCTTTTCAGTCTCCTGAGGGGGAAAATGTGTTGTCGTGCCCTCTTTACGACTATCTTGGCGTGTTTAGACCATGATAGTTTGTTGGTGATGTGGACACCAAGGAGCTTGAAGCTCTCAACCCGTTCCACTACAGCCCCGTTGATGTCAATGGGGGCCTGCTCGGCCCTCCGTTTCCTGTTGTCCACGATCAGCTCCTTTGTATTGCTCACATTGAGGTGAAGTTGTTGTCCTGGAACCACACTGCCAGGTCTCTGACCTCCGCCCTATAGGCTGTCTCATCATTGTCGGTGATCAGGCCTACCACTGTTGTGTCATCAGCAAACTTAATGATGGTGTTGGAGTTGTGCTTGGCTATGCAGTAGTGGGTGAACAGGGTGTACAGCAGGGGAATAAGCCGCACCCCTGGGGGGGCCCTGTGTTGAGGATCAGCATTGCGGATGTGTTGTTGCCTACCCTTACCACCTGGGGGCGGCCCGTCAGGAAGTCCAGGATCCAGTTGCTGAGGGAGGTGTTGAGATTGTGTCATCTGTGGATCTTTTGGCAGTATGCGAATTGGAGTGGGTCTAGGGTTTCTGGTTTGATGCAAGCCATGACCAACCTTTCAAATCACTTTATGTCTACCGACATGAGTGCAGGTTACCTTCACTTTCTTGGGCACAGGGACTATGGTGGTCTGCTTGAAACATGTTGGCATTACAGACATGGTCAGGGAGAGGTTGAAAATGTCAGTGAAGACACTTGCCAGTTGTTCCACGCTCTGAGTACATTTATTTTATTTATTTTTTATTTCAACTTTATTTATCCAGGTAGGCTAGTGGAGAACAACTAGTGCAACAGTCAAGTGTGGCCTTTTCCCACAATCTAAGGACTCTGGTTGAATTTTTACTTCTAGATTTGAATAATTTTTATTCAGATGAACATTACAATGATTTTGAGAGACAAAGTTGATCTTATAATATATGTATATACACAGTACCAGTCAAAAGTTTGGACACACCTACTTATTCAAGGGTTTTTCTTTATTTGTACTATTTTCTACATTGCAGAATAATAGTGAAGAAATCAAAACTATGAAATAGCACATATGGAATCATGTAGTAACCAAAAAAGTGTTAAACAAATCAAAATATATTTTATATTTCAGAATCTTCAAAGTAGCCACTGTAACGCCCTGGCCATAGAGAGGGGTTTTTTGTTCTTTATTTTGGTTAGGCCAGGGTGTTACATTGGGTGGGCGTTCTATGTTCCTTTTTCTATGTTTTGGTATTTCTTTGTTTTGGGCCGTGTGTGTGGCTCCCAATCAGGCACAGCTGAAGCTCGTTGCTGCTGATTGGGAGTCACACATAAGGAGCATGTTTTTCCTTTGGGTTTTGTGGGTAATTGTTTCTGTTTGAGTATTTTCCTAACAGGACTGTTTGCTGTCGTTTTGGTCATTTTGTAGTGTTCTCTTGTTTATTTGAATTAAAATTCTAATGATGAGCACATCCTCTGCTGCACCTTGGTTCCCTCTTACAGACAGCCGTTACAGAATTACCCACCAACAACGGACCAAGCAGCAGAGGAAGGAGCAGCACAAGGAGAGGCACCAGGAGAAAAGCTATCTGGAGTCATGGACTTGGGAGGAAATCCTGGATGGGAAAGGACCATGGGCTCAAGCTGGGGAGTATCGCCGCCCGCAGTGGGAGATCGAGGCGGCGAGAGCTGAGAGAAGCTGGTACGAGGCAAGGGAGCTCAACGGACACGGGAGGCAGCCCCACAATTTTTTTTGGGGGGGGCACACGGGGAGATTGGCAGAGTCAGGTGGTAGACCTAAGCCAACTCCCCGTGCTTACCGGAAGCAGCGTGGTACTGATAGGACACCGTGTTATGCTGTGGAGCGCACGGTGTCCCCAGTGCGCGTTCAAAGCCCGGTGCGCTACATACCAGCCCCCCGCAAGTGCCATGCGAGTGCAGGCATCGAGCCAGGGCGGATGGTGCCAGCTCAGCGCGTCTGGTCTCCAGTGCGCCTCCTCGGTCCAGGTTATCCTGCGCCGGCGTTGCGCACTGTGTCTCCAGAGCGCTGGGAGGGTCCAGTTCGCCCAATGCCTGCTCTCCGCCTGTGCCGGGCCAAAGTGGGCTTTCAGCCTGGAGTGTGGGTAAAGAGTGTCTGTACCAGAACTCCATGGCTCCCCCACAGCCCGGTTTATCCTGTGCCTCCTCCTCGGACCAGGCCTCCAGTGGGTCTCCCCATCCTGGTCCATCCTGTGCCACCTCCCAGGACCAGGCCTCCAGTGGGTCTCCCCATCCTGGTCCATCCTGTGCCACCTCCCAGGACCAGGCCTCCAGTGGGTCTCCCCATCCTGGTCCATCCTGTGCCACCTCCCAAAACTAGGCCTCCAGTGGGTCTCCCCATCCTGGTCCGTCCTGTGCCACCTCCCAGGACTAGGCCTCCAGTGGGTCTCAACTGTCCTGAACTGCCAGAGTGGCCAGGGACGCCCGCCAGCCCGGTGAGTCCTGTGCCTACGCCTAGGGCCAGGCCTCTGTCATGTCTCCCCAGCCTGGTGAATCCTGGGTCAGTGCCGTCAGAGCAGCCAGGGTCGCCCGCCAGCCGGGCGCAACCATCGCCGCCCGCCAGCCGGGCGCAACCATCGCCGCCCGCCAGCCGGGCGCAACCATCGCCGCCCGCCAGCCGGGCGCAGCCAGGGTCGCCCGCCAGCCGGGCGCAACCATCGCCGGCCGCCAGCCGGGCGCAACAAGGGTCGCCCGCCAGCCGGGCGCAACCATCGCCGGCCGCCAGCCGGGCGCAACAAGGGTCGCCCGCCAGCCGGGCGCAACCATCGCCGCCCGCCAGCCGGGCGCAGTCAGCGTCGCCCACCAGACCTTCGGCGCGGCTAGGTGCGCCACCTAAGAGGGCGACGTCAAGGGTGGAGCAGAGGCCACGTCCCGCACCTGAGCCGCCGCCGTAAGAAGGCCCACCCGGACCCTCCCCTTCAGAGTCAGGTTTTGCGGCCGGAGTCCGCACCTTTGGGGGGGGTACTGTAACGCCCTGGCCATAGAGAGGGGTTTTTTGTTCTTTATTTTGGTTAGGCCAGGGTGTTACATTGGGTGGGCGTTCTATGTTCCTTTTTCTATGTTTTGGTATTTCTTTGTTTTGGGCCGTGTGTGTGGCTCCCAATCAGGCACAGCTGAAGCTCGTTGCTGCTGATTGGGAGTCACACATAAGGAGCATGTTTTTCCTTTGGGTTTTGTGGGTAATTGTTTCTGTTTGAGTATTTTCCTAACAGGACTGTTTGCTGTCGTTTTGGTCATTTTGTAGTGTTCTCTTGTTTATTTGAATTAAAATTCTAATGATGAGCACATCCTCTGCTGCACCTTGGTTCCCTCTTACAGACAGCCGTTACAGCCACCCTTTGCCTTGATGACAGCTTGGCATTCTCTCAACCAGCTTCACCTGCAATGCTTTTCCAACAGTCTTGAAGGAGTTCCCACATATGCTGA